>NW_023637626.1:824930-902333 GCF_015220235.1 Choloepus didactylus | reverse complement strand
GACCCCAAGTCCCTGGTATTGGTGTATGGTCCCTGGGACTTCAGGGGAATATGGATCAAAATTAGTATAATGTTGGAGGGTTTTCTAGGCCTGGCTAAAAAAGCTGCTGAGTTTTCATCATTCTTTTGGAAGATTTCTTTTAACTTATCATAATTAACCTCTTTATGTGCAGCTGCTTGCAGTCCTGCTGTGAAGCACGTTAACATAAGGTTGTGAGACTGCTGGCTTATTGGGTTCCTCCTCAGGGCACCACGGTGGATCCCATGGGACTATTATTAGGGTACTGTCTGTTTAAGGTGTCTGCATGAGGTTGAGCTGCTAGCCATACTTGTTCCTTCTCCTTGGGGGTGAGGCAGGTAGAGAGAATGACAGAGATCTTGCCAGGTAAGATCATAGGACACAGTAAGGTATTGGAAGCCTTTAAGAAATGGGGAAGGGCTAGTAGATGAGCCTAGGAGTTTTTCAATTTGGGGAAGCTCAGAAAGGGAGAAAGGGAAAATCGACATGCTCCTCTTGTCCAGACACTTCTCACAAGGGGACGACAGGTTGAGGTTGGGAGGAGTGGGTTCTTCACAGGGAAGGAAAGGAGGGTTGATACTCTGAGGTGGAATCTGGAGATGGGGAGGTTGTTACCTGACTGTGGTTCAGCAGCAGCTTCAGCCTGGTTAGGAGGGGCTGTCTAAGGAGGAGGAGGAGAATTGAAAAGAAGGTCTTCAGCAAGACTGAAGAAAGAGATGGGGGGTACAGGAAGAGAGGAAGGGTCAGGAGGAGGGGGAGTGAGGAAGGTTGGGAGGAGGTGGGGAGAGAGGAAGGGTTTGGAATGGGAGGAGAAAGATCTGGGAGGAGGGGGGAGAAGAGGAGGGGGAGGAGCATTGAGGAAAAGGTTTTTGGAGAACTGAAGGAAGAGTCAGGAAGGAGGAGAAGGAGCAAGGGTACGGAGATAAGCTGTTTTGGGAGGGGAATGGTGAAGAATTTGGTAAGCAGAACAAGTTTGGCAGAGGACAGGGCACCTGTGCAAGTCAAAAAAGGCCTGGACATATGGGACTTCACTCCATTGCTGAGATACCTACAGTACTTGTAAGGTTAGAAAGAATTTGTGAATCAAGGGTTCTGTTTTCTGGCCAGGTGGATCCACTATCTAATTTGCATTGTGGCCAGGTGGAATTACAATAGAAAATGAGCCTCTTAGGTTTTAGATCTACCCTGAGGCTGAGTTCTTTCAGGTTCAGTGGTAAGCACCCCAGAGGAGTGTACTGGGAGTTGGGATTGTTTGTTTCCTGTGATTAGAATGAGAGTATATAGGGTGAGGAGAAATCCCAACTCTTTAGCTTAGGAACAATTGAGAAGGCATCACCCCTTGAGAGTTTCTAAGCTCAGTGGCAGATTAGGAGTTGAATGGAAGCATCCCCCCATCCTACTAGCTATTAGGGTCCCCGACACAGTTGAGGCGGCTCCCACCTAGCGCTACTATTCCCATGAATGTCCTGGACAACAGTGAAAGAGAGTGCTGGAGAGAGAGAAGGCACTTTCTCCCTACCCTGAGGTGATTCACCAGTGGTGGGTGTTGAAGTCAGGTAAGTCAGGGTTCTGACCCTCCTTATGGAGGTTTCATCTCTTTTCTCGATTCCCAGGTTTTGGCACCAAAATATTAGGTTTTTCAACCGGGAAAAGAAGAGACGAAAACTTGATCAAAGGCTTCTAGTGTCTGGCCATGCACAGGTGGGCTGAAGCCTAAAATGGCAACATCCTGAGCCAAGGGAACAGTAGGTTTTATAAAGGATGGTTGGTGGGAAGTTCTTTGTCCAAGGACAGGGAGACTGGCAGGTCTATATTGGAAGTTTCTCAGTGGTTACTTTGGGGAAGGGGGTAGCTGGCAAATTTCCATTGGCTGGGTTGAGAGTGGGAGCTTGAGGATCAAGGACTGGGAGTGGGTATTTGGGAGTTTAAAATTTAAAATATTATTGAAAACTTTCAGAATTCCTGAGAGTGGGGGATAGTGGCTCTTTGTGGACATTCAGATTTCCTGGGTGGGGCAGTGGCTCATCACAAACATGCAGAATTTTTAAGGGTGGGGGTGGGTACTGCCTAACAGTTATGTGATGACATGCTGAAGCAGCAGTTTATTCAGCTTTAAGCCTAAGCAGCAGAGTCAGAAAATAAGTAAAATCAAATGAAAAAAAAAAAAAAGGATGTGAGACTAACTATGGAAGCCCCACTAAAGATCTGAAAATAATTGGGTAACCTCTACTGAATAATAGGGATGCAATGAAAAACCCATGTAAGATAGCTGTGCCTGTCTCTATCAGCTCACTTAGCCTTTAGAGATGGCCCTGCCTGTTCCTTTGATTCACATGCCACAGCCTTCACAGATCATTTACCCTTCACTTATTAAGCCTTATTATTATTTGTCACTTCAGTATCTTCTTTCTCCAAGGAGATTGTAAAGTCCTTGAAGACAGAAACTATGCCTTACTTTTACTCTCTCTGTTGCCTCAGGCACTTTCCATAATAATATCTATACATCACAAAGTACTAAATACTGTATGTGTTTGTTAAGGGAAGGTGTATTATATTGGAGACCATCCAAAAAATTGAACAAAGTGGAGTGGCTAGTAAATGGTGGAGCCTATATCTGTACACTATCTGGGTGAGTCAGACAACCCAGATTGAAACCCTGGCTCCTTTATGTATTTAGTTGTAAGAACTTAGGAAAATCACAAACTCTTTTATTAAATGAGATTATGAGCTAAGCTCTGTATTAAATTCATATTCAGTCTTCTCAACAGCCTTAAGAGGAAGTGCTATTATTATTCTCATTTTACAGAAGGGTAAAACAAGACACAGAAAAGTTTAAGTAATTTGTCCAAAGTCACACAGCTAGCAAGCAGCAGGGTGAGATACAAACCCAATGGTTTGCTCCAAAGTTCTTCAGTGTAGCTGATATTGTCTCTCAAACTGTAATTAAAATTAAATTGAACATGCATTAGATCAGATACACGTGAAACCCTGGGACTGTATGGAAAGTTTTACTCTGTGCATATGCATATTTCCCCCTGGAATTTGCCTCTAAAATTTGCCCATGACTCCAAAAAAAGTCAAAAACTGATTAGGATGGGTAAGGAAGAATGGGATAGAAGCAATGTCTCACATGTTCCTTGAACAACATTTCACAATTCATGTGAGGAGCTTAGATGGTCAAAGAGATAAATATGATCTACAAGATGAGATATGTTCAGTTCTAAACAAGTGGTTCAGAAGAAGGAGGGATAAGGAGCAAAAGGAAATGAATTTCAGAGGGAGAATTGAGTTTTACCTTAAAAATGGGCAAGATTTTGAGAGGTAGAAAAGGGTAAGGCAAACTTTGCAGGCTGCAGGGGTAAGGGAGGCAGTATGAACAATGACAGTGTCACCCTCTGATGTTAGAACAGTGTGTGGAAGATCCATAATTTCTCTTTGCTAGCACAATATGTCCTGAACTCTCCTCTCAGTTTCCTGAAGATGTCCTAGTGACTTAGGGAGGTTTGACAGAAAGTTTTGCAGAGTACCTGTTTTAAGCTAGTGATTTTCACAACCTTGCATTCAAGCATCCCAAAGCCAAAGTGAAATTAAATTAATTTGACCCTTAAAAATTACATTTGTAAAGGAGAACTAAAGACCATAAAATGAAGATAGCGCAACAAAACAGAAATCAAATTAAAGTGTGTCCCAAAGACCTTTAAGGTGAGGAGGACCTTTTATGCATTGGGTGTTGTTAAATCATTCAGTTCATTTCACAGTGACTTGCTTTTGATGTAGTCTAGAATGAAATGTACTTCATTGCTCTGATGCATAATTAATATTTCTGTAGTCTTCATCAGTAGGTCACCTTTGAATGCCAAGTAATTGTGATTTTTCCTGAGTTTCCTCTCATATGACTCCTCAAAGCATAGAGAAGGAACCATAGAGGAGTGACTTAAGGACTGCACTGTCCTTTAATGAACTTGACCTATCTACCATTCATTCATTCAATCAGCCAATCAGATAATCATACATTTATTCCTTCATTTATCCACACTTCTGTTCAGTCATCTGAGTGCCTATTATAATCAGGTACAGTGCTAGGCACTGGGAATATGAAGATGAATAAGACATGTTCTGTACTCAAGTTGCTCTCAGTCAAGTAGAACAAACTAGCATGCAAGTAGATAAACTACAGTGTAATGACAGTGCTACAAAATAAATTTTCATTTTAAAGGGTATGCGATTTACATCTTATAGTTCTTTATTTAAAAAAAGAAAACATGCATGCGATAAAATACATTCAGTCAGTACAAAAGGCTTTTACAATAAAAAATGACACTGCAACCCTAAATACTCAGTCCCCCTACCCAAGGCAAACACCATACACAACTTTTTATATTTATTTCCAGAAATTTTCTTTGCTCATAAATGTGTACATCACACACATTGTATTATATCCATTAATCTATATCTTGCTTTTTTTCACTTAGACTATCTTGCAGATCTTTACTTAACCAACCTTCTTCTGATGTACATTTTAGTGGTTTCCAGGTGATTGCTAATGCAAAACAAACTTTTCATTGTGCACATACATTCCTAGTTGTGGGTTGCTGGTGCTGAGTTCCAACTTGGCGGGCCGGGGCCAGGGAACCTGGTCAGCCCCTGGGGGAGGCGATGGGCATGGGCAGTAGCGCCCTCCACAGCCCCCCCCAGGGAACCTGGCCAGCCCCTGGGGAGGGTAGTGGGCAATGGGCAGTAATACCCTCCACAGCCACCCGGGCCTGAGAAAGTGGAGCCGGCTACAGGCCCCACCTCCCTCACCCAAAATTCAACCGTTAGAGGAAGCTTGCCAGAGAAAACCGCCCCCCTTTATCTTGCCCGCACACTCCCCGTTGCCAGAGCAACTCCCGCCACCGCCAGTGCACATACACCGTTGCCAGAGCAACTCCCGCCCCTTTTCAACGACCTCCGCGCCCTCTCAGAACCAATCCTAGCCCTTTATCCCCTCAGCATTGCCATGTAAGGACCCCACACCCCTAACACCGACCCCGCCCTCTATGCCAGCCTATATAACTTGTGCTCACCCCTGAATAAAGGCTTTTGTTCTACTACCTTGAAAAGAGAGTGTCTCGCGTCCCTCTCTCGCCGCCCTCCACACCTTGCACGCCTCCGCCGGGACTCGGCCAAGTCCTCCGCCTCACCCACAGCCTCCGGAAGAGCTGCCGCCGGTACCCCTCAAGCAACACTGAGCGCAGAGGGTTCCGTGACTGCACGCCCCTAGCAGCAACCACACTAGTGGTGAAGTTTTGTATCATGTATGTGGATTTTACATTTTGACAATTATTTTCCCAATTGCCTTTCAAAAATATGTTTTTTTTTTTCAATTTTATTGCAGCACTAAGAAAGATTAGAAGTGGAAACAACTATTTCTGCCTGGGAGATTAGGAGAAAATTTTTGAAGGTAGTTGAATTTGAACAGGGTAATAAGGACTCGGTTGACCAGGTGAAGATGTATATGGACACACTAGGAAGAAGGAACAAACTTGAAGATACTTGAAAGGACATAGTGTGTTCAGAGAAAGGTGATAAGTTCCCTGTAACTGGAGAGCATGGTGATTAAAGAGTAGGTACAAGAGATCAGATTGTAAAGGCAGGTTGGAGCCAAAAATGAAAAGTTATATCTTTGCTAAGAAGGTTTAGAATTAATCCTATAAGTGACTGGAAGATCTGGATGTTTATAAGCAGGAAGAGAGACCAGGTCAATTGTCTTTTGAAAATTATTCAGAGAGCAATATTTAAACGGTTGGGCATGGGGGACAAGGATACCAAGTAAGAAGGCACTACAGTAATTGAGTAAGGGAATATCTTTGTCAATGTAGACTTACTCACAAATATTACCCTAATGTAAAATCCCCATTCTAGTCTAGGATATAAAATAATTGAACTCTAGAATATTATGTGAATGGTACTCTAGCAACTTCAGGCATTGGTCTTGACTTTGCTAATGACATCTGGAGTGAGGCTGATGGAAAACAAATTCCTCTCTGTTGAAAGATAATGTCGGGGAGGGCTGGGCAAGATGGCAGACTGGTGAGATGTACGTTTTAGTTACCTCCTCCAGGAAAGTAGGTAGAAAGCCAGGAACTGCGTGGACTGGACAGCACAGAGCAATCTGACTTCGGGCATACTTCATACAACACTCATGAAAACGTGGAACTGCTGAGATCAGCGAAATCTGTAAGTTTTTGTGGCCAGGGGGACCCACGCCCCCTCCCTGCCAGGCTCAGTCCCATGGGAGGAGGAGCTGCCAGCTCCGGGAAGGGGAAGGGAGAACTGGAGTGGCAAGCCCTTATCGGAAACCCATTCTGCTGATCCAAACTCCAACCATAGATAGACGGAGACCAGACACCAGAGAATCTGAGAGCAGCCAGCCCAGCAGAGAGGAGACAGGCATAGAAAAAAAACAACACGAAAAACTCCAAAATAAAAGCGGAGGATTTTTGGAGTTCTAGTGAACATAGAAAGGGGAAGGGCTGAGCTCAGGCCCTGAGGTGCATATGCAAATCCCAAAGAAAAGCTGATCTCCCTGCCCTGTGGACCTTTCCTTAATGGCCCTGGTTGCTTTGTCTCTTAGCATTTCAATAACCCACTAGATCTCTGAGGAGGGCCCTTTTTTTTTTAATCCTTTTTTCTTTTTCTAAAACAATTACTCTAAGAAGCCCAATACAGAGAGCTTCAAAGACATGCAGTTTGGGCATGTCAAGTCAAGAGGAGAACTAAGAGAGTTCTGAGAAAAAAGGCAATAATCCAGTGGCTGAGAAAATTCACTAAACACCACAACTTCCCAAGAAAAGGGGGGTATCCGCTCACAGCCATCATCCTGGTGGACAGGAAACACTCCTGCCCATCGCCAGCCCCATAGCCCAGAGCTGCCCCAGACAACCCAGTGTGACGGAAGTGCTTCAAATAAAAGGCACACACCACAAACTGGGCATGGACATTAGCCTTCCCTGCAACCTCAGCTGATTGTCCCAGAGTTGGGAAGGTAGAGCAGTGTGAATTAACAAAGCCCCATTCAGCCATCATTTCAGCAGACTGGGAGCCTCCCTACACAGCCGAGCAGCCCAGAACTGCCCTGGGGGGACGGCACTCACCTGTGACATAGCACAGTCATCCCTCAACAGAGGAACCGGGGTGCACAGCCTGGAAGACGGACCCACTTGCAAGTCTCAGGAGCCATACGCCAATACCAAGGACTTGTGGGTCAGTGGCAGAGACAAACTGTGGCAGGACTGAACTGAAGGATTAGACTATTGCAGCAGCTTTAAAACCCTAGGATAACCAGGGAGATTTGATTGTTAGAGCCACCCCCCCCGTCCCTGACTGCCCAGAAACACCACCCCATATACAGGGCAGGCAACACCAACTACACACGCAAGCTTGGTACACCAATTGGACCCCACAAGACGCACTCCCCGACTCACCACAAAGGCTAAGCAGGGGAGAACTGGCTTGTGGAGAACAGGTGGCTCGTAGACGCAACCTGCTGGTTAGTTAGAGAAAGTGTGCTCCACGAAGCTGTAGATCTGATAAATTAGAGATAAGGACTTCAATTGGTCTACAAATCCTAAAAGAACCCTATCAAGTTCAGCAAATGCCACGAGGCCAAAAACAACAGAAAATTATAAAGCATATGAAAAAACCAGATGATATGTATAACCCAAGCCCAAGCACCCATATCAAAAGATCAGAAGAGACACAGCACCTAGAGCAGCTACTCAAAGAACTAAAGATGAACAATGAGACCATAGTACGGTAGACAAAGGAAATCAAGAAGACCCTAGAAGAGCATAAAGAAGACATTGCAAGACTAAATAAAAAAATGGATGATCTTATGGAAATTAAAGAAAATGTTGACCAAATTAAAAAGATTCTGGACACTCAAAGTACAAGACTAGAGGAAGTTGAACAATGAATCAGTGACCTGGAAGATGACAGAATGGAAAATGAAAACATAAAAGAAAGAATGGGGAAAAAAATTGAAAAACTCGAAATGGACCTCAGGGATATGATAGATAATATGAAACATCCAAATATAAGACTCATTGGTGTCCCAGAAGGGGAAGAAAAGGGTAAAGGTCTAGGAAGAGTATTCAAAGACATTGTCGGGGAAAACTTCCCAAATCTTCTAAACAACATAAATACACAAATCATAAATGCTCAGCGAACCCCAAAAAGAATAAATCCAAATAAACCCACTCCAAGTCATATACTGATCACACTGTTAAACACAGAAGAGAAGGAGCAAGTTCTGAAAGCAGCAAGAGAAAAGCAATTCACCACATACAAAGGAAACAGCATAAGACTAAGTAGTGACTACTCAGCAGCCACCATGGAGGTGAGAAGGCAGTGGCACGATATATTTAAAATTCTGAGTGAGAAAAATTTCCAGCCAAGAATACTTTATCCAGCAAAGCTCTCCTTCAAATTTGAGGGAGAGCTTAAATTTTTCACAGACAAAGAAATGCTGAGAGAATTTGCTAACAAGAGACCTGCCCTACTGGAGATACTAAAGGTAGCCCTACAGACAGAGAAACAAAGAAAGGACAGAGAGACTTGCAGAAAGGTTCAGTACTAAAGAGATTCAGTATGGGTACAATAAAGGATATTAATAGAGAGAGGGGAAAAATATGACAAACATAAACCAAAGGATAAGATGGCTGATTCAAGAAATGCCTTCACGGTTATAATGTTGAATGTAAATGGATTAAACTCCCCAATTAAAAGATATAGGTTCGCAGAATGGATCAAAAAAAATGAACCATCAATATGTTGCATACAAGAGTCTTAGACACAGGGACACAAAGAAACTGAAAGTGAAAGGATGGAAAAAATATCTCATGCAAGCTACAGCCAAAAGAAAGCAGGTGTAGCAATATTAATCTCAGATAAAATAGACTTCAAATACAGGGATGTTTTGAGAGACGAAGAAGGCCACTACATACTAATAAAACGGGCAATTCAGCAAGAAGAAATAACAATCGTAAATGTCTATGCACCCAATCAAGGTGCTACAAAATACATGAGAGAAACACTGGAAAAACTAAAGGAAGCAATTGATGTTTCCACAATAATTGTGGGAGACTTCAACACATCACTCTCTCCTATAGATAGATCAACCAGACAGAAGACCAATAAGGAAATTGAAAACCCAAACAATCTGATAAATGAATTAGATTTAACAGACATATACAGGACATTACATCACAAATCACCAGGATACACATACTTTTCTAGTGCTCATGGAACTTTCTCCAGAATAGATCATATGCTGGGACATAAAACAAGCCTCAATAAATTTAAAAAGATTGAAATTATTCAAAGCACATTCTCTGACTACAATGGAATACAATTAGAAGTCAATAACCATCAGAGACTTAGAAAATTCACAAATACCTGGAGGTTAAACAACACACTCCTAAACAATCAGTGGGTTAAAGAAGAAATAACAAGAGAAATTGCTAAATATATAGAGACGAATGAAAATGACAACACAACATACCAAAACCTATGGGATGCAGCAAAAGCAGTGCTAAGGGGGAAATTTATAGCACTAAACGCATATATTAAAAAGGAAGAAAGAGCCAAAATCAAAGAACTAATCGATCAACTGAAGAATCTAGAAAATGAACAGCAAACCAATCCTAAACCAAGTAGAAGAAAAGAAATAACAAGGATTAAAGCAGAATAAATGACATAGAGAACAAAAAAACAATAGAGAGGATAAATATCACCAAAAGTTGGTCCTTTGAGAAGATCAACAAGATTGACAAGCCCCTAGCTAGACTGACAAAATCAAAAAGAGAGAAGACCCATATAAACAAAATAATGAATGAAAAAGGTGACATAACTGCAGATCCTGAAGAAATTAAAAAAATTATAAGAGGATACTATGAACAACTGTATGGCAACAAACTGGATAATGTAGAGGAAATGGACAATTTCCTGGAAACATATGAACAACCTAGACTGACCAGAGAAGAAATAGAAGACTTCAACCAACCCATCACAAGCAAAGAGATCCAATCAGTCATCAAAAATCTTCCCACAAATAAATGCCCAGGGCCAGATGGCTTCACAGGGGAATTCTACCAAACTTTCCAGAAAGAACTGACACCAATCTTACTCAAACTCTTTCAAAACATTGAAGAAAATGGAACACTACGTAACTCATTTTATGAAGCTAACATCAATCTAATACCAAAACCAGGCAAAGATGCTACAGAAAGGAAAACTACCGGCCAGTCTCCCTAATGAATATAGATGCAAAAATCCTCAACAAATACTTGCAAATCGAATCCAAAGACACATTAAAAAAATCATACACCATGACCAAGTGGGGTTTATTCCAGGCATGCAAGGATGGTTCAACATAAGAAAATCAATCAATGTATTACAACACATTAACAAGTCAAAAGGGAAAAATCAATTGATCATCTCAATAGATGCTGAAAAAGCATTTGACAAAATCCAACATCCCTTTTTCATAAAAACACTTCAAAAGGTAGGAATTGAAGGAAACTTCCTCAACATGATAAAGAGCATATATGTAAAACCCACAGCCAGTGTAGTACTCAATGGTGAGAGACTGAAAGCCTTCCCTCTAAGATCAGGAACAAGACAAGGATGCCCACTGTCACCACTGTTATTCAACATTGTGCTGGAAGTGCTAGCCAGGGCAATCCGGCAAGACAAAGAAATAAAAGGCATCCAAATAGGAAAAGAAGAAGTAAAACTATCATTGTTTGCAGATGATATGATCTTATATCTAGAAAACCCTGAGAAATCGACGATACAGCTACTAGAGCTAATAAACAACTTTAGCAAAGTAGCGGGATACAACATTAATGCACATAATTCAGTAATGTTTCTATATGCTAGAAATGAACAAACTGAAGAGACACTCAAGGAAAAGATACCATTTTCAATAGCAACTAAAAAAATGAAGTACCTAGGAATAAACTTAACCAAAGATGTAAAAGACCTATACAAAGAAAACTACATAACTCTACTAACAGAAATAGAAGGGGACCTTAAAAGATTGAAAACTATTCCATGTTCATGGATAGGAAGGCTAAATGTCATTAAGATGTCAATTCTACCCAAACTCATCTACAGATTCAATGCTATCCCAATCAAAATTCCAACAACCTACTTTGCAGACTTGGAAAAGCTAGTTATCAAATTTATTTGGAAAGGGAAGATGCCTCGAATTGCTAAAGACACTCTAAAAAAGAAAAACGAAGTGGGAGGACTTACACTCCCTGACTTTGAAGCTTATTATAAAGCCACAGTTGCCAAAACAGCATGGTACTGGCACAAAGATAGACATATAGATCAATGGAATCGAATTGAGAATTCAGAGATAGACCCTCAGATCTATGGCCAACTGATCTTTGATAAGGCCCCCAAAGTCACTGAACTGAGTCATAATCGTCTTTTCAACAAATGGGGCTGGGAGAGTTGGATATCCATATCCAAAAGAATGAAAGAGGACCCCTACCTCACCCCCTACACAAAAATTAACTCAAAATGGACCAAAGATCTCAATATAAAAGAAAGTACCATAAAACTCCTAGAAGATAATGTAGGAAAACATCTTCAAGACCTTGTATTAGGCGGCCACTTCCTAGACTTTACACCCAAAGCACAAGCAACAAAAGAGAAAATAGATAAATGGGAACTCCTCAAGCTTAGAAGTTTCTGCACCTCAAAGGAATTTCTCAAAAAGGTAAAGAGGCAGCCAACTCAATGGGAAAAAATTTTTAGAAACCATGTATCTGACAAAAGACTGATATCTTGCATGTATAAAGAAATCCTACAACTCAATGACAATAGTACAGTCTGCCCAATTATAAAATGGGCAAAAGATATGAAAAGACAGTTCTCTGAAGAGGAAATACAAATGGCCAAGAAACACATGAAAAAATGTTCGGCTTCACTAGCTATTAGAGAGATGCAAATTAAGACCACAATGAGATACCATCTAACACCGGTTAGAATGGCTGCCATTAAACAAACAGGAAACTATAAATGCTGGAGGGGATGTGGAGAAATTGGAACTCTTATTCATTGTTGGTGGGACTGTATAATGGTTAAGCCACTCTGGAAGTCAGTCTGGCAGTTCCTTAGAAAACTCGATATAGAGTTACCATTCGATCCAGCGATTGCACTTCTCGGTATATACCCGGAAGATCAGAAAGCAGTGACACGAACAGATATGTGCACGCCAATGTTCATAGCAGCATTATTCACAATTGCCAAGAGATGGAAACAACCCAAATGTCCTTCAATAGATGAGTGGATAAATAAAATGTGGTATATACACACGATGGAATACTATGCGGCAGTAAGAAGGAACGACCTCGTGAAACATATGACAACATGGATGAACCTTGAAGACATAATGCTGAGCGAAATAAGCCAGGCACAAAAAGAGAAATATTATATGCTACCACTAATGTGAACTTTGAAAAATGTAAAACAAATGGTTTATAATGTAGAATGTAGGGGAACTAGCAATAGAGAGCAATTAAGGAAGGGGGAACAATAATCCAAGAAGAACAGATAAGCTATTTCATGTTCCGGGGATGCCCAGGAAAGACTATGGTATGTTAATTTCTGATGGACATAGTAGGAGCAAGCTCACAGAAATGTTGCTATATTAGGTAACTTTCTTGGGGTAAAGTAGGAACATGTTGGAAGTTAAGCAGTTATCTTAGGTTAGTTGTCTTTTTCTTACTCCCTTGTTATGGTCTCTTTGAAATGTTCTTTTATTGTATGCTTGTTTTCTTTTTAACTTTTTTTTCATACAGTTGATTTAAAAAAGAAGGGAAAGTTAAAAAAAAAAAAGAAAAGAAAAAGAAGGAAAAAAAAGATGTAGTGCCCCCTTGAGGAGCCTGTGGAGAATGCAGGGGTATTCGCCTACCCCACCTCCATGGTTGCTAACTTGACCACAGACATAGGGGACTGGTGGTTTGATGGGTTGAGCCCTCTACCACAGGTTTTACCCTTGGGAAGACGGTTGCTGCAAAGGAGAGGCTAGGCCTCCCTATGGTTGTGCCTAAGAGCCTCCTCCCGAATGCCTCTTTGTTGCTCAGATGTGGCCCTGTCTCTCTAGCTAAGCCAACTTGAAAGGTGAAATCACTGCCCTCCCCCCTACGTGGGATCAGACACCCAGGGGAGTGAATCTCCCTGGCAACGTGGAATATGACTCCCGGGGAGGAATGTAGACCCGGCATCGTGGGACGGAGAACATCTTCTTGACCAAAAGGGGGATGTGAAAGGAAATGAAATAAGCTTCAGTGGGAGAGAGATTCCAAAAGGAGCCCAGAGGTCATTCTGGTGGGCACTCTTATGCACACTTTAGACAACCCTTTTTAGGTTCTAAAGAATTGGGGTAGCTGGTGGTGGATACCTGAAACTATCAAACTGCAACCTAGAACCCATGAATCTCGAAGACAGTTGTATAAAAATGCAGCTTTTGAGGGGTGACAATGGGATTGGGAAAGCCATAAGGACCACACTCCACTTTGTCTAGTTTATGGATGGATGAGTAGAAAAATAGGGGAAGGAAACAAAGAGACAAAGGTACCCAGTGTTCTTTTTTACTTCAATTGCTCTTTTTCACTCTAATTATTATTCTTGTTATTTTTGTGTGTGTGCTAATGAAGGTGTCAGGGATTGATTTGGGTGATGAATGTACCACTATGTAATGGTACTGTAAACAATCGAAAGTACGATTTGTTTTGTATGACTGCGTGGTATGTGAATATATCTCAATAAAATGAAGATTAAAAAAAAAGATAATGTCATCTTAAGTCTCAAATGATTTCTAAACATATTTTTCAATAAAATGCATAGCAAATATTCAAACAGGCACATGACAATCACCATATTTATCAGACATAGACTGTAAAATGATGCTTACAATACTCATGGAAACAAAATCTCAACTTTAAGAAATTTAGCAAGAACTGGAAACTATAACAAATAACAATATGCATATGAAAAACATAATGCTGAGCAAAATAAGCCAGGCACAAAAAGAGAAATATTATATGCTACCACTAATGTGAACATTGAAAACTGTAAAACAAATGGTTTATAATGTAGAATGCAGGATAACTAGTGATAGAGAGCAATTAAGGAAGGGGGAATGATAACGCAATAAGAACAGATAAGCTATCATGGGTAAATTTAACGTTCTGGGAATGCCCAGGAATGACTATGGTCTGTTAATCTCTGATGGGTATGGTAGGAACAAGTTCATAGGAATGTTGCTATATTAGGTTATTTTCTTGGGGTAGAGTAGGAACATGTTGGAAGTAAAGTAGTTATCTCTGGTTAGTTGTCTTTTTCTTACTCCCTTGTTATGGTTTATTTGAAATTTTTTTTATTGTATTTAAAAAATTTTTTTGATATAGTTGATTTAAAAGAAGTTAATTAAAAAAATGAAAAAAAATATGCAGTGCCTCCTTGATGAGCTGGTAGAGAATGCAGGGGTATTGGGCTTCCCCACCTCAATGGTAGCTGATGTGCTCACAGATATAGGGGACTGGTGATTTGATGGGCTGAGCCCTGTACCATGGGACTTGACCTTGGCAAGAATGTTGCTGCAAAGGAGAGGCTAGGCCTGCCTAAAATTGTGCCTAAGAGCCTCCTCCCAGATGCCTCTTTGTTGCTGAGATGTGACCCTCTCTCTCTAGCTAAGCCAACTTGGCAGGTGAAATCACTGTCATCCTCCCTACATGGGATCTGACACCCAGGGGAGTGAATCTCCCTGGCAACGTGGAATATGACTCCCGGGGAGGAATCTAGACCCAGCATTGTGGGATGGAGAACATCTTCCTGACCAAAAGGTGGATGTGAAAGGAAATGAAATAAACTTCAGTGGCAGAGAGATTCCAAAAGGAGCCGAGAGGTCACTCTGTTGGGCACTCTTATGCACAGTTTAGACAACCCTTTTTAGGTTCTAAAGAATTGGGGTAGCTAGCAGTAAATATCTGTAACTATCAAACTACAACCCAGAACCCATGAATCTTGAAGACAATTGTATAAAAATGTAGCTTATGAGAGGTGACAATGTGATTAGGAAAGCCATATGGATCACGCTCTCCTTTGTCTAGTGTATGAATGAATGAGTAGAAAATTGGGGGAAAAATAAAGGCGCTCAGTGTTCTTTATACTTTAATTGTTCTTTTTCACTTTAATTTTTATCTTTATTTTTGTGTGTGTGGTAATTAAAATGTTCAAAAATTAATTTTGGTGATGAATGCAGAACTATATAATGGTACTGTGAACAACTGAATGTACGGTTTGTATGACTGCATGGTATGTGAGTGTATCTCAATAACAATTAATTTAAAAAAAAGAAAAAATATCCAACCAGAAGTTATAGAACTGAAAATTTTAATAAGCTAAATTAAGAATTTATTGGATGAGGCTATCAGAAAAACACAGTTAGAGAGTAAATGATACAGATTCTAAAATATAGGTTAGAAGAAACCATACAGATTGAAGCACAAACAGATGAAAAAAGGAAAGGTCTCAAGAAGTTTCAAAGGATTAAATAGAATTTAAAAATAACAATACAATGAACAGCTTATTTCTACCACCCCACTTAAGAAATACAATATTAAAAATATCATTGCAGCTGTCTGTTTGTGCCCTCTTTGCTTTAATCTCCTTTTATCCCAACCAGAAGTAAATACCATCCTAAATTTTGTGCTAATTATTACATTGTCTTTCTTTATAATTTAGCACATTTATATGTCATTCTAAATTTGAAATTTATAAATATGGAATCATATTGTTTGCAATCTTTGGTTTATTTTTGTCTCAGTATCATGTTATATTTGGGGATATATGCAAGTTGATGCATGCAGCTGTAGTGACTGTTGTATAGTATTTAATTGTGTGGATACACCACAATTTATATATTTATTTTTCCACTGATAGAACTTTGTGAGTCTTTTGCCATAACAAATAGTGTTGTTATTAGATTTCTACTGCATGATTCCTAGTAATATTTTAAAAGAATTTCTCTAAGGGAAGGAATATTTCAAGGAGTAGATTCACTAGGTTGTAGCATATGCCCATCTGGGTAAAGCCAATTATTTTCCAAAGTGGTTGTAACAATTTATATGAGAATTCCAACTTCTCAATATTCTTGATAACACTACCTATTGTCAGATTATAAAATTTTAGCTTTATCTGATTGAAGTGAAAAAAAATCACATTGCTTTAGTCTGAATTTCTCTGATTAAAAATTAGTTTAAACTTATTTTCATGCTTATGGAATTGTGTTCCCTTTTCTGTGGAATGTCTATTCTTGTCTTTGGAGTCCATTTTTAATTGAGATTTTTTTTTTCTTTCAGAATCATAAGAGTTCTTACATATTCTAAATTTGAATTGTCCATTAGAATGGCTATGTTCCAAAAACATTTTATTTATTTATGGGAGCATCTGATTTACTTGGTCTGAGGGTTTGAGGAATGCTCAGATATAGAGATATTTTTAAGATGAATTTTTTTATTAGAGAATATGTAGGTTTGCAGAAAAAATACGGGGTTCCCATATACCACCCCATTATTTATCAATACCTTGCATTAATGTTATGTAGAGGGATTTTTATGTAATTTTATTGAGATACATTCACATACCATATAATTATCCAAAGGGTACATCCAAAGTGTGCAAAGTGTACAATCACTTACTATTTCATACATACCAGTCCCCTTTTCTTAATAAGACTAACTCTTTTTCTCTTGTATCCTCCCTTTGCAGTAAGAACACATTGGGCACTCACCTACTTGATAAGTTCCTTTGATCTTATAAATCTGGGCTTCCTAAATTTAGGCATATAAATGATATTTACATAAAGGACTCCTTAGCTAAGCAGGAAATAATTTTTTAGCTCCATTATTGAAGAAAGAAACCATGTTGTCCTCACACTCTGCACAGCTGCCAACACATTGCCCAGTGTCAGTCAATGTTAAACAAGAGAAGCTGAGATGTACTGAACATTGCCCTGCAGTTTATTCCATCTGCAGATGTCACTACTTATTTTAACCAAAGCTTTCTCTGGCCTACAGTTTATTTTTTTATTTATTTTTATTTTTTATTGAGATTGTTCACATACCATACAATTATCCAAAGATCCAAAGTGTACAATCAATTGCCCATGGTACCATCATACAGCTGTGCATCCATCACCACAAGTAATTTTTTTTTCAATTTTTAGAACATTTTCATTACTCCAGAAAAGAATAAAGACCAAAAAAGGAAACTCAAATCCTCCCATACCACTAAACACCACCCCCCGCCATTATTGATTCATAGTTTTGGTGTAGTACATTTGTTACTGTTGATGAAACGATGTTAAAATACCAGTAACTGTAGTATGTAGTTTGCAATAAGTATATACATATTTTTTTCCTATATGCTCCTCTATTATTAACTTCTATTTGTAGTGTCATACATTTGTTCTAGTTCATGGGAGAGACGTCTAATATTTGTACACTTAATCACGGACATTGTCCACCACAAGAGTTACTGTTTTATACATTCCCATCTTTTAACCTCCAACATTCCTTCTGGTGACATATGTGACTTTGAGCTTACTCTTTCCACCACCTTCACACACCATTCTGCACTGTTAGTTATTCTCACAATGTGCTACCATCACCTCTATCCATTTCCAAATGCTTAAGTTCACCGTAGTTGAACATTCTGCTCATAATAAGCAACCACACCTCATTCTTTAACCTTGTTCTATATCCTGGTAACTTATATTTCATATCTATGAGATTACATAAATTAATTAGTTCATATCAGTGAAATCCTGCAATATTTGTCCTTATGTGTCTGTCTTATTTCACTCAATATAGTGCCCTCAGGGTTTCTTCATCAACCCATTTTTTTAAAGATGGTTTTGTTCATACACCATACATTCCACCCTGAGTAAACAATCCTTGGTTCCCTTTATAGACACATATTTATGTATTCAGCACCATCACCACTATCTATATAAGGATATCTCCATTTCTTCCAAAAGAAGGAGGAAGAGTAACAGAAGGTAGAGAGATAAAAGAAAAAGAAAAAAGAAAGGAAGAGAGAACAAATACAACAAACATGACAGCTAGAAGGCAACAAAAGGAAAGATAGCATTAAACTAACATAGAAGAAAGAGTCAGACAACATCACCAATGCCAGGAGTCCCATACCCTTCTACTATGCTCCCGCCCACCATAAGCATTTAGCTTTGGTATAATGCCTTTGTTATATTAAAGGAAACATAATACAACGTTTCTGTTAATTATAGTCTGTAGTTTGCACTGATTGTATTTTTCCCCCAATCCCACCCTATTTTTAACACCTTGCAATGTTGACATTCATTTGTTTTACCTCATGAAAAACATATTTGTACCTTTTATTACAATCATTGAGCACCCTAGGCTTCCTGAGTTATACAGTCCTGGTCTTTATCTTTCCTCTTTACTTCTGGTGTCCCACATGCTCCTAACCTTCCTCTTTCAACCATACTCACAGTAATCTTTGTTCAGTGTACTTACATTGCTTGCTATTTCACAAAATTGTTGTCCAAACCTCACACTCCTGTCTTTTCCTTTCTGTCTGCAGTGCTTCCTTTAGTGTTTCCTGTAGAGCAGGTATCTTGTTCACAAACTCTTTCATTGTCTGTCTGTCAGAGAATATTTTAAGCTCTCCCTCATATTTGAAGGACAGTTTTGCTAGATATAGGATTCTTGATTGGTGGTTTTTCTCTTTCATATATTTTAAATATATCACCCCATTTCCTTCTTGCCTCCATTGTTTCTACTGAGAAATATGCACATAGCCTTATCAAGATTCCTTTGCATGTGATGGATTGCTTTTCTCTTGCTGCTTTCAGGATTCTCTCTTTATCTTTGACATTTGATAATCTGATTATTAAGTGTTTTGGCGTAGGCCTATTCAGACCTATTCTGTTTGGGGTAAACTACACTTCTTGGATCTGTAATTTTATGTCTTTCATAAGAGATGGGAAATTTTCATTATTTCCTCTATCATTGCTTCTGCCCCCTTTCCCTTCTCTTCTCATTCTGGGACACCAATTGCACAGACATTCCTGCATTTCATGTTGTCCTTGATTTCCCAGAGACATTGCTCATATTTTTCCATTCTTTTCCCCATCTGTTCTTTTGTGTGTAGGCTTTCAGAAGCTTTGTTCTCCAGTTCCTGAACGTGTCCTTCTGCCTCTTGTGATCTGCTGTTTTATGTTTCCATTGTGTCTTTCATCTAATTTCCATAGATTCTGCCAGTTATTTTTTTGAACTTTCAAATTCTACCTTATGTATGCCCTGTGTTTTCATTACATACTTCATCCCTTTTGCCATATCTTCCCTAAATTTTTTAACTGATTTAGCATTATTTGTTTAAATTCCTGTATCACAGTTGAAGTGTCTGTTCCTTTGAATGGGCCATAACTTTGTTTTTCTTAGTGTAGGTTGTAGTTTTCTGTTTTCTAGTCATCTGGTTTCCTTGGTTACTCCAATCAGGCTTTTCCAGACCAGAACGGGCTCATGTCTTGGAAAGAGGCAGTAGTATCCAGTTTCCCTGGGGGTGTCTTAGAAGAATTATACACCCTGTGAGGCCTGAACTCACTGTGCTTTTCTGCCCAGCAGTTGGTGCCTGTCAGCCTGTTGCTCCTGACTGGTGTAAGGAGATGTGGCCTGTGGCTGATTTCCCCCAGGTTCTGGGGTCTGGTTCTGAATGGAAGGTGGTAGTAGAGCTTGGTACCAACTTCTTCCTCTTAGGGAAGATACACCCCCTAGGGAGAGGACATTTATATTTGAATATTCTCTCTGCCTGTGCTATCTCCACCCTTGTCTGGTTCAGAGCACTGGGAACTGAAAATGGCTGAGGCTTTCTCCACTGAGCCAAATCAGAGACAGTTAGTCCCCTTCAGGGCTAGTCCATGGCCACCCTCCAGCTCTCCAAGTTCAGTTGTCACCAAAAGCCTCTGTCTGCTAGTTGGGGATTCATAGCTTATATTGAGCAGTTCATGCTTGTTAACTAAAACCCCAGTTGGAGCTCAGCTGATATATATTCACTTGCTGAGAGAGTGCTGCTCTCTATCACAGTGAGGCTTTGCAGTTCAGACTATGGGGGGAGTGCACTCTCGGCTCTTGTCCACAGATTTTACTTACAGATTTTATGCTGCAATCTCGGGCATTACTCCCAACTCAGGTTGGTGTATGATGAGCGGACAAATTTGTCTCCCTACAGTTATTCCAGATTATTTACTAGTTGTCCCTGGTTGTTTATTAGTTGTTCCAGGGGGAGCAACTAGTTTCCACTCCTCTCTATGCCACCATCTTCTGTTCTACAGTTAATTTTACAAAGGGATTCATCTGTTCATCTGTCCTCTTATTTTAAGTCAAATGTGTTCATGGAGGAATACTTCTGTATTCCTAATCATTTTATTTCTTCATTAACAGATGGAAGTTTTCTTATGCCTAATTTAACAACAACAAAACACTTTTCTAGTCGTTTATGAACTTTCATAATACATCTTCATTACTTATGCTAATCTGAATTGAAATACATACAAATATAAATATACATACACACTGTATCTACTATCAATCTATTTATCTATTATCTATATATCTAATCTGTTGCCTCTAATTTAATGTTGATAACTATCACTCACATTTTCTGACAACTTTTTGAAGAATTCCCTGTTCTGCACCTAACAGAATGGCCTCACGCATGAAGTATCTCATTTTGAAAAGTCCCTCTGCATTGATTCCTAGCCTATGCTATGTTAAATTGCATGTGTTTTATTAATGTCTTTGTGATTTCCTTATATTTTGTAGAGTTGTATAATAGAATCTCTTAGCTACTGGTGACAGCAATTATTTTCTGCTGTAAGAATTAAGTTTTGAATGTGTCATCTTCCCAAGAGGAACGCCAAATGCACCTATGGCTCCCTCTCCAGTTATATATAACAGGATTGTGTCCAGATGATATTTGTTGAGATATGGAGTAAACGTCTTATGGGAAAAGGATTTACAATTCAGCATAACCAGGAGCATCTATGGCCAGCTGTGTGCTCCACTATTTCTAGAGGAGAGCTTTGAAACCCCTTGTTCAGAGCAGTGCCTAGAATAAATGCCAATTCATGGTGGTTCTTAAGTTTCCCTGGCATATCTAAGGAATATATTACTATAATGAGGTTTCAAAATGAGTCTCAGTATCTGAAACCTTCCAGATGAGAGTCTCCCCATCAAGCACCAACAATCTTATTCTACAACTGTGAAGCATTTTGAAAGTAGAGGATACCCTGTTCTACATGGCTTCTGGTTCTTACAGGTTCTAGAACTAAATCATATAAATCAGCAAGCCTTCTCTTACAGTCTTATTACTGGTAAATGTGAAGAGAAAATCCTCCTTTTACTGACATTAGGGGAATATACTTAGTTTTTGTTTAAGTAAAGCAAAAATAATATTAAAAGTCTGGCAGAATTGAGGTAGTTCCAGTATATGTTTTTAGTTTTCTAAGATTTATATATATTTTCTAAAAATACTAAGGAGCAGTAATTACTTTAAAAAGGAAAAATAAAGATGACTTCTGGTTAAGCATGGTAGATTGAACACATGCATTTACCTCTGCCTCCTCCTATAACTCTACAAACTTTATAGAAACTAGATTTAAAAAAATCATAAGATAAAAGAAAACAGAAGTGGAGAAAACCAATAGAGAATAGATGCAAATAAGATGGTGGGAGCAGTAACAATAAAGCAGATCTTAGCTGAAATCTAACTGTCTCATAGCAGTGACTAGATGGGGTGGGAATTAGAAATGAAGCAAGTTAATTTTTTGTGTCTAGAACCTTAAAAAGACTCATAAATTAGAATAACTGGGTAGCTCTGAAGGTCTAGACGTAGGAATGACTGAAAAATAACAAAAGAGGATTGTTTGATAGCATGCACAAGGAGCAAGTTATACCTCCAGATCCATACTCCACTTTGATATAAAATAGGAGAGATTGAAATAAGGGGATTTTGGACCTGTGAATGAATGCTTGGAACAACTAAGAATGATGGTGCCATAAGTAAATCTAGGATATTATCTGAGGATTTACATCCTGAGTGATGGAGTACTTCAAGTCCCTTTACTCTCTCAACTTCTAGAATACTGGCAATCCAGATTAAAATCCCAAGGTTTTAAAATTCTATCCACTTATCCCAGTCTTAAAGTAAACAAATAATTGATATGAAGAACATAACTACCTTTATTAAGAGAATACAAATATTATCCAAAATAATTCAGCAGGTTTTTAATGTTTTACTCACTAAGGTAAGATTTTAAACTAGTTGAATAACAGTGATATAAAAATTTCCTGAATAATTTTATTTGCAAAAATAAGCACTGGACATTTAGCTTTAGAGATGTCCTTTTGAGAAATCTTCGTATTATGTTTCCCATAAAACTCTGCTCTTAGTTGGCCCAATTAGATGGATGACAGCTGTAACCTGAAATTCCTTAGTAGTCTTCCCAAGAAGATAATATTCCACTAAAAAACTACCTGCCTTGATCAAAAAATTACACAGAGAGGGGTGTTGAGAATGCTTATGTGTGATAATTTGGATACTCTTTATGTATAGACTGTTGAAGCAGATGGTATAAAAAAACATTATAGAGTGAGGAAACTCACATTCTTTGAATTCATTTTAACTAAACTGTATGTAGAGATTCTGCAGCAAATGTAGTAGACAAAGCATAGGCTTTTGTATCATACTAGGCCATGGGTTTAATCTCTGTTTGGTTCACTGAAAGATTTTATGATGTTAAACAGGTGACTTAACCTTTCTAAGCTTGGGTTTCATCTGTATAATGTGGGAGAATACTACCTATATTACAGAGTTCATTTTAGGATTAAGTGAGATAAAATATTAGGTGCTCAGTGTACTACATAACCCATTAAAGAACACTAATGTTATTTTTTAGTTTCTTCATAAAATCATTCCTATTTGTAACATCTTCTTATCAACTATGATTTATTTACTGTGTTGTTTCAGTCCCTAATTCCCACAGGGATGTTATTTCCTAAATCCTATTTCCTCCCCCTTTCAAAATTTAGGAAAATGACACTAACTATTTTACATTAAATAACCACTTCCCTAGAGAGGATATAAAGGGAAAAATACAGTGATTGAAATCCTTCAGTTTTAAACCTTATCAAAACCATAGAAGAAAACACTGTAACATATACAGCAACACATTTGCAAGACATCTTGACACAAATCTATTATTGATAAGAACCTACCATTAGAGCCACTACAATCCCGTCCTCATCTACTTGGGGAATGACTTTTAGGGATTATTTTCCTGAGCTGCAGTTTATTTTCCAAGTTTGATCTGAATTTCAGGGTCTTGGTATATGAAGCCCTCCAGGTGAGAGAGAGTTCCTCAATCAAGAACCGCCAATCTTATTCTACAACTGTGAAACATTTAAAAATCATGATATCTAGAGTTATGTGTTCTTTAAATGGTTCTAAAGAAAAATGTAGATATAATACAGAAGTCCTACATTTGTAATATCTTTATTTCATCCACCTACAATATCACATTCTTGCCCTTTGAAGACAGGGACTCTATATGCTTTCATGTTTCTACTTTATGACCCTCTTATGTTTTTTATCTGTTGTCTTCCCTCTGTACTCTATGAGATTCGCATTTGCCATGGTCTCTGTTGATCCAATTCAACAGTTATTTGTCATGCACTTGGTTTCTGGTCCCAATTAGATGAAAAAGAAAAGGATTGCCCTTAATGGACCTACCCCAAAAGGAGGAGATGGTTTTTATACAGTGCCACTGGCTGAATCCTGAATAGCTTTTGCTTATAAGTAAGAGGATTTGGACTTAATCTCTGCTCTGTCACTTACTAGCTATGAGATTTTTTGGCAAATTGTGTAATGTCTCTGAGCCTCAGTTCTTCATCTATAAAACTGGGAGTACTTAACTTACCAAGTTGATATAAGCATTTAAATGTTACAATTTAGGTAAATATTATATGTAACCCAGGGCCTAGCCTATAGTATGTGCTCAATAAATTTTAGCAACTGTTCCTTCATGTTATAACTAATTCAGTTATATTATAACAGTCTATTTAGATTTTTCCTTTTGTCCATTGATATTGGCTTTCATCACCCTTTAAGTTTGTTAACAGCACAGCCCCTGAAAAAGAGGAAGTCATTTCAATGAACCTCTGCAGAACACTGCATATAATATTCTTCCACAGTATGTCCTCAGGCAATGCTGCTGAAGGGCATTGTGAAGGAATTCTTACATGTCTCTCTACCCATGACCCAATTATCTACTAGATCTTTTCTTTCCTGTATTTACAATTACTTCAATAACTGTTAGATTTTCTTCCAGCTGAGTGTTGCCAGAGCCAGCTGAGTACGTGACCCTATGTGTGGAATAGTTGAGGGTCTCAGAAAGGCATCTTATTTATACTATTACTATACAATAATATATTATATTATTATATATTATATATATATAATAGTATTTATACTATGGCCTTATAGAGCTTAAATGCAGCTAGAAATTTACCAAAATGAAACACTTCATAGTAGATTTTCTCCAGAAGCAGCATATCATTAAAGACAACAAAGTGGCAACCTTTAGGACAATGCATATTAGTAAAGCCCAAAGCCATTTATAGAAGAGTTCTGGTTAGAATGAGGTTCTTTTAGCAAGTGTGGTGCTATGTGAAGTGCTAGTAGTGAGGAAGGGTAAGGTGGAACTGCTGGTAATTGGAGAAAAGAATTTGTAATGTTCAAATAGTTACGTTGCATGTTTTATTTTCCTACAGGATATCTAAGAAATACTTTATGACCATAATGGGAACTAAAAATACTTCATGTAAAAATTGTCTTTGCCTTGAAACACATATTTTAATTTAAGTGTTTCAAAGATCAGCTGTAATTCATTAGAAATTCTGCTGGTATGGAAAGGCAGGTCCCTGGACTTGCATTTGAAAATAGTTCACTGAACAGAATCCCAAGGATCCTACTGCGCAGCTAGAGCTGTATGATCATATCAGTAGCAGCTTATGGGAGAAATTAATCAACCATGAAAATCTAGAATTGGTAGCATCTTGGGTAGTAATAAACAGAGAAGTGAAGCTGGCCTTTGTACTAACCTCATCCTGTACTATGTAGTTCATAAATAAAAAGGGCAAATAAGCAAATCTATACAACATCTACCATGTCATTAGAGTCTTGTCGAGATCTTGACTTTTTTTCAATGCCTTTCTAAAACCTCCTTTAACCCATTCTCCCACTGTTTTGTCTACCCAAAGAGTAACTCAAACTTTAATAGTTATATTAAATGTATTACAGGAGCCAAGACCTGCTCACTATTAATAGATCTCAAGGCAAATTGGAAGCAAGCCATACAGTGGAGGAAAGTGCACTGGATTGCAGATCAAATCAAGAGACATATTTTGGTCCTGACTCTCTCTGCCATTAACTGAAAGTGTGACCCTGAGCAAGTTGCTCCCTCTCTCTCTCTCTCTTTCTCTCTCTCTCCGCCCCCCTGCCCTCTCTCTCTCCCTCAGTCTCTCCTTTTGTCTAATGAGGGTAACCAATTAGATTATTCTAAAATTCCTGCCAGATATAAAGTTCTGTGATCATATGGCCCTGTTAAAATATATATAGCAAAGGGCAAGCTATAGTACAAATAGCAGCCAGGGAAAGGAACAAATCTTTTTAAAAGCAAAAAGGTACCAAAAAAGTGTATGTTGCTAAGGAAGCAGAATAAAATGCCCTTTTTGGAGAAATTTATGCATCAGAAGGAAGAGAAAAGTAATTCTGTACTATTAATATTTTTTTTAAAAAAACAACACAACTGTGTTGTTTCATGCGCTAAAGGTGACTGCAGATTGCTGTACTGCAGTCAGTTGATAGCTGATAATCACAATTAATGGGAAGAAATTGAGCAATTCAGTGATGCATGATGAGGGTTGGAACATCATACACTAGAAGAAGAGAATATACTTAAATAGAAAAACTAGTGTCTTTATAAGGATTTCTACCTTAGTGCTGTACATTTGCTGAGACCAGCACTATAGCTCTGAACAAAACAAGATTTTTAAGGCAAACTTTGTTTCAAAAAACACAAACTCATTGCAAGCACTAATAGCCTTAGTCAGGGTAGATGCACATGTTGAATCAAGAAGGGCTTGAAAACAAAAATTTAGAAAATCTAGAAAAAATCATGGATTTTCCCTTTGTTCTTCCATTATGATAAATATTACTTGGTTTCCATTTTCAGCATTTGTAACCAGAGAGGGATTGATTACACATGAACTCTGTGTTAAAAGATCCGTGGTTTTCACATTAGTAATCATGGCCTTTCTTCTGGGCCATGAGCTCTTTGATATTAGAGCCTATGTCATATTTATAACCACACAGGCACTTGGAGAGTGTCTAGCATAGTCTCATAAACTTTAGGCACTAAAGCTGTTACATTAATCAATATAGAAGTACTTGAATCTTCAGGTTTCAAAGGTAGTAAAATAATGTCTATTATATATCTTGCTGGGCTTAAGTGAATAAATAAGAACTGTTAGTAATTAATGTGTTATGAGTCCAAAATCATATTGACATGCCTAAGAAGGTTTGGAAGTTTTCTGATTATTTTAAATATATTCAAATAAATCTAGTTTCTACGGTTAATTTACTTAGGAAATATTTTTCTACACAGGTAGTTTAAAATGTAATTTTCTATCTTACCTGTATGTGTTACTAATAACTTATATTAGAGGTGTTTGAATTGTTGAGATTCTATAAATATCTGTCACCAAATCATCCACAGTAAGAGAAAATTATATAGTGATTATGAGATGATAGATGCAGATGATAATGATAATCATAAAGATATAAATAGTCAAATAACCTCTGTATCTAAATCTTATGGCAAAAGAAATATTTTGATTCTTAAGGTTATATGAAAGTGTGAGCTAAAAAAAACCCCAGTATATTTAGTTAGAAGCTTTGGTTAAAATGTGTTTAACAATTGATTATAAATGATGAGTATATGAATTTTGAAATATCTATATTTTTCTGGAATCCACAGTACAGAAATACTATAAAAATTAGTCATCTTAATTAATGCTTTAGAGTTTATATTTGGGGAGACAAATAGTAGACATCATTTTATCTCCCTTCTGAAGTGAAGGCAAAGTAATCTCTATATTAAATTGACTACCTTATATATCTCCTTCAGGTTCAACATTGATGCACTCAGAAACCCAATAGTTTGGAAGGGCCCAAAGAGCGACTAGATTTGAACCAATCTCCCCTTGCCAACCACAAACACATAATTAGGATTTCTGAGCATGTGTTAAATATTTCGTTCTCTAGCACAATCTCATTAACACTAGTCATTTTAAGACAATTTGTATAGCATGCTCATATTCTCTTTGCTATTTTGTGTAAGTGCATTAGAAATTTCTTAGTTCAGAAAGTTTTGATGTATATGCAATGTCTTTCTTATTCTATCACTTTCTTTGACATGTATCCTTTTGGACTCTGAATCAATAAATATACCAATAATATGTGTTATTCAGTTTAATTTGTGGGGAATGCTTTTAATGATACTCAAAAAAGAAAATTACATAAGTGCTTGCAATAATAGCATAATTACTCAGAGCTTGAGGAGATTATAGATCATAATGGAATTTTTGGAGGGTTTTAATGTTATTTCAGTCACTCTACAGGTAAAAACTTTTCAAATATTTTCCATGGCTATTCCCACATTTCCACATTATGTCCATTAATGTTTTTCCTCTCCATGTAGACTATTGGTGAGAGATGGGAAGGTCTGAAGGTGTAGCAGAGATAGGGATAAATAGCATTATAGGCATAAAGGCGTGCTAGTCTTGCTAAATTAGATCTGTCATTGTGATAATCCATTTGCAAAAAGTTCAATTTTTTGGCAATCTTGCAAACAATCTGCATATGAAACAGGCAGTCACTGACATTGAGAGTATGCAGGTTAGGACGGCTGTATTGAATCTAGGATGCATAAAGACAGGTGAGCAATCTGGAAATGGGTTAATGGAGGAAAAAGCCTAAAGTAAAAACAAAACAAGAACACCTCATGTGCAAATACACATTTCAAAGCCATCCGAATTGTCTCACAAATGTGAAGCTGTATTTCCAATGAACACAACAAAGAAATTACTAAAATCCATTAGAAAGCGCTTGTGAGAGAGTCAGGCTTTGAGGGCTTGGATCGTTTTTTTTTTTTCATTTTTTATTGTGGAATATAACACTTATACATAAAACTGGTAACTTTCAAAATGTGATTTAACACGTAGTTAGAGAGCAAATTTCAAAGAATGATATGGGTTACAGTTCCATGATTTCAGCTATTTCTTTATTGTGAAATATATTTACAGAAAGGTGATAACGTTCAATGTACATATAATGAGTAGCTATAGAGAAAATTACGAAGAATTTTACGGGTTACAGTTCCAAAATGTCAGTTATTTCCTTATTATGAAATATAACATATATGCAGAAAAGTGATAACTTTCAAAGTATGATTTAATAAGTAGTTATATAGGAAAATTCAAAGAACATTGAGTTACAGTACCATAGTTACAGTTACTTCCTTATTGTGAAATATAACATATATAATGAAAGGTGATAACTTTCAAAGTGCAATTTAACAAGTAGCTATAAAGCAAATTTCAAAGAATGTTATGGGTTACTGTTCCACCATTTCAGTTCTTTCCTTCTAGCTATTCTAATACCCCAGCAAATAAGAAAATATATATATATATATATTCAGTATTTGTAATCCTTTGTTAAATTCTATCTTCTCTGTTGCTAACCCTTTCTCTAGAGTTTAATCAGTTTCCCAGTCTTCAGGGATGTCTAGGCAGTGACCTTCTAGCCTGTTCTTGTTGAAAAGGGGTGTTGACATTATGGAAAAGGGGGCCACATTGGGTTGATGTTTTTGAAGAGGCTGTTGCCTCTGGGTTTTGGGACCTACCTGGCATAGGAGTTCTCTGGGTTTTTAAGTTTATGAAGAATAAACTTAGTGAGTGAAATGTTTTAAGAGTCTCAGATAGAGAACTTGGTATTCTTTAGAGTTTTGGGGACTACTTTTGACTTGGGCTTATCATACAGTGGTCATTTGGCAAAATAAGCCAAAGCTTGCATAGGAGTAACTTCCAGCACAGCCTCTTGACTCTATTTGAATTCTCTTAGCCACTGAAACCTTATTTTGTTGCCTTTCTCTTCCCACTTTTGGTCAAAAAGGCATTCTCAATCCCTTGATACCAGGGTCAGGCTCATTCTTGGGATCCATTTCCCATGTTGCCAGGGAGATTCACTCACCTGGGAGTCATGTTCCACATAGGGGGGAAGTTAATGAGTTTATTTGCAGAGTTGGGCTTAGAAAGAGAAAGGCCACAACTGAGAAACAAAAGAGGTTCTCTGGAGGTGACTCCTAGGCATAATTATAGGTTGGATTAGCCTCCTCTTCACAGCCATAGGTTTCACAAGAGCAAGCCTCAAGATCAAGGGCTTGACTTACTAAGTATGGGGTTCCTAATTTCACTTAATATATGTTCTGTCCAAGATAAACAATCAGTGTCTCACATTATCTTCACTTAGTTGTACAATCTTCATCGCTCTCCAGGTTAAATAGTCCTCATGACCCCAAAAGCCCAAAGCTGTTATTAACCCTTAATTATTTATCCCTAGTAGTTGTGGGCTACTAGTAAGGTATTCCTATTAATTACAGTCCCTAGAATGCAGTTTTTCCCATATACCACTCTGTTATTAACTCTTTGTACCAGTGTCATACCTTAGAAGTATGTCATGCAAGCACTTATTTATAATTACAGTGCTAATCTGTGGAATACTTGCCTTTAAACAACCCCTTTGAAGCATGTTCTTCTTCAATGCAGCTCTGATACTTATAATCCCATTAATGAACAATCATCACCCCTATCCATTCCCACACCTTTAAATTCACCCTCATTAACATATCTGAATGTATTAGGTTATCATTTTCCCTTCACTAGCTTCTATTTATCTCTAGGTCCCCTATATTCTGTAAGACACTGATTATACATTTTTCAGGGTGTTCATAATAGTGGTAACAAATTTTCTCTCTTTTTCTGTCTGACTTGTTTTACTCAGCATTATGTCTTCAAGGTTCATCCATGCTGTCATATGTTTCAGGATCTCATTCCTTCTTATTGCTGCACATTATTCCATCATATCTATATACCACATTTTATTTATCCACTCATCTGTTGAAGGACACTTGGATTGTTTCCAAGAGGGCTTGCTTTGCATGATTTGAAAGGCAGAGAAAGAGAGCAAAAACTAATTTTCCACCTTGATAGGGATTTATTTTTCCTGCTCATTTGAAATCAGAGACAAGAATAATAATATTCTAGTATGACACTTAAGGTGTCTCTTCCTTTAGACTGGACTCATTAGAATGTGTATGAACAAATAGGTCATTTTCTATAGAAAGGATGTGATAAATGCACTTTCTATTGCCAGATCTGAAATGCCTATTTTAGTTGAAATACTACCTTTGCATACTGACTATTCAAGCTCATCCTATGATTGTGGGTTAGTGCTGGTTACTGGTAGTAATTATTCATTGTAATTAATAGTAACATGAGAGTTTAGGCATGCTTTGTTTGGCATGAAATGCAGTGTTTGAAAGGCACTTTTTTTTTCTCTCAGCCCTGCACATTACAAAAGACTATTTGCTGCCCTTGTTTTCCAGCACTGGATATGATGCAGAGAGAGAAAGCAATTTGCCACAGAACTTCAGGAAAAGTTTTTGGAATAAAACTTTGGCTTACTATTGATCAGGCTTCTAGTTGCATTACCTAAAATTCTCATGCATAGTATTCTGATATGTGTCCTACTAAATGCACTACTATTTTCATTTCATTTCAAGATACTGTTTTCAGATTGGAGCTAACAAGAAGCAACACTACTCAGTGTCAGATGTGGCATTGTATTAACACAGAAATTTGTGAAATCAGAGCTTAATTATGATTCAAACATATGGATTAATGAATAAGTTCTATAATATGTTGTTCAACCATTTCTCCTTTAGTTTACCTTGAAAAAATCACATCTCATACCTCTCTTGGAAAAATCACATCTTTATTTTAGCACATGATCAATTTTGTTGCTAAATGGTTATAATGAGACACTAAGGTAAATATCAAAACACAAAAGGAACTTACAGGAACTTGATCATACCTCTACCTAAAATGTATACTCCCAAAGGATTTTTTTTATTATTAAATTCAGTTTTATTGAAATACATTCACACACCATACAATCATCCATGATATACAATCCACTGTCCACAGTATGATAACATAGTTATGCGTTCATCACCACAATCTATCTCTGAACATTTTCCTTACATCAGAAAGAACCAGAACAATAATAAAAAATAAAAGTGAAAAAAGAACACCCAAATCATCCCCCCATCCCACCTCATTTGTCCTTTAGTTTTTATCCCCATTCCTCCATTCATCCATACACTAGATAAAGGGGGTGTGATCCACAAGGTCTTCACAATCACACTGTCACCCCTTGTAATCTACATTATTATATAATTGTCTTCAGGAGTCCAGACTGCTGGGTTGGAGTTTGGTAGTTTCAGGTATTTACTTCTAGCTATTCCAATACATTAAAGCCTAAGAGGTGTTATCTATATAGTGCATAAGAATGTCCACCAGAGTGACCTCTCGACTCCATTTGGAATCTCTCAGCCACTGAAACTATTTCATCTCATTTTGCATCCCCCTTTTGGTCAAGAAGATACTCTCAGTCCCACGATGCTGGGTCCACATTCATCCCCAGGGGTCATATTCTGCGTTGCCAGGGAGATTTACACCCCTGGGAGTTGGGTCCCACGTAGGGGGGAGGGCAGCGAGTTCACCTGTCGAGATGGCTCAGTTAGAGAGAGAGAGGGCCACATCTGAGCAACAAAGAGGTACTCAGGGGGAGACTCTTAGGCACAATTATATGCAAGCCTAGCCTCTCCTTTGCAGTAACGAGCTTCACAAGGGCAAGTCCCATGATCGAGGGCTCAGCACATCAAACCGCCAGTCCCAATGTTTGTGACAACATCAACACCAGTCCAGGTGAGGATGTCCAACACATCCGCACCTTCCCCCAGATCCTTGGGGCTGGGGAGGGGGAGGCTGTAAATATATTTGTTATTATCTGCCCAAGTTACTCTAGGATGTGTCACTATTTCACTGCAGCCTATACTAACCTACCATATCTCACTTCCTATTCAAAGTTCCATGCAATTTTGGTGTTTGAACAAATCGACTGTAGAGTTGTACCGTTTAGAAAATTTAGATCCTGTACCAAATAGACATCTATTCCCTTGGTCTAATATGTAAGTTGGAGTTTTAAAACACAATCAGTTTCAACCTTTATCTTTTGGCCTGGCTTGCCCTGGTGTTAACCAGACCTGCTTCATTCATATCGCTAATTGAAGTCTGGGCTCTTTTTCAGCTTTTTTTTTTTTTGACAGTGGCTGTATGCACTAATACTGACATTCATATCTGCCGAGCTCTAGCTCTGAGTTTCAGGTGTCTCAGAGATACGCATTTTTTCCAGAGACCAATCAGATTGTATGCCGGGGGATCAGCATCTCAAAGTTTAGAGATAGGCCTTACAATTCAGGGATAGAGTTAACTGCTGTAAGAGCTTACAATCTAGGGACTATTACAATGATTGTGTCCACGTTAGGCTATGTTCTAAGATTCAATTCTGAGTTTACACATTGTAGTTAGTCCATATTAGTGAGGCATCATCCCTCTCACCATGTTTTCTACAACACCTTTACTCCTATATATATATTTTCCTACAATTTTATTGAGTTATATTCACATACCATACATTTATCCACAGTGTACAATCAGTTGTTCATGGTATCATCATAAAGTTGTACATTTATCACCACAATCAGCACTTGAACATACTGATTACTACAAGAAAAATTTTTTTTTAGCAATAAGAAAAAATGATAAAAAGAAAAATAACATGTCATACAATACAAAATATTACTAAGGACAGCAAATAACACCACTACCAAGAATCCCATATTACTCCCCTATATCCCCCTCTCATATACATTTAGCATTGGCATATTGCCTTTGTTACATTTAAAGGAGGTATATTACAATGTTACTGTTGACCATAGGTTCCAGTTTGCTTTGATTATGTTTTTTCCTGAACACCATCCCTTTTTCAAATTTCTACATGGTTGACATTCATTTGCTTTCCCACATGCAAAAACATTTTTATATTTGTATATTTAGTAACATCATTGGCCACTCCAGATTTTTCCATGTTATACAGTCCCAGTCTTTATCATCTATCTTTACCTCTGGTGTCATACATTCTCCTATCTCACCTCTTTCAGCTTTACTCACAGACATCTTTGTTCAGTGTACTTACAATACCGTGCTACCATCACACAGTATTATGCTATCTATTTCTGGATCTATGCAATTAATCCTAAACATTCTGTAGTCCTTCAGCATCAAATGGCTGATCTCTGCCCTCTTTCTATCTCCTGGTAGCCTGTGTTGTCAGCTTTTAACTCCCAAAGTTTGTTCATTAATGTCTGTTCATATTAGTGAGACCATACAGAATCTGTCCTTTTGTTTCTGGCTAACTTCACTCAACATAATGTCCTCAACGTTCATTCACATTATTACATGATCCATGTCTTTGTTCTGTCTTACAGCTGCATAATATTCCATCATGTGTATATACCACAGTTTGTTTATCCACTCGTCCTTTGATGGATACTTGGGCTGTTTCCATCTCTTGGCAATTGTGAATAATGCTGCAATAAACATTGGTTTACAAACGTCTGTTTGTGTCTTAAGTTTCAGTTCCTCTGAGTATATACCCAGCAATGGAATAGCTGGGTCATATGGCAAATCTATATTTAGCTTCCTGAGGAACCTCCATACTGTCTTCCAGAGTGGTTGCACCATTCTACATTCCCACCAACAATGAATAAGTGTGCCTCTTTCTCCACATCCTCTACAGCACTTGTCATTTCTGTTTTTTGTATAATGGCCATTCTGGTAGGTGTGAGATGATATCTTATTGTGGTTTTGATTTGCATTTCCTTAATAGCCAGTGAAGTTGAGCATTTTTCATATGCTTTTGAGCCATTTGTATTTCCTCTTCAGAAAAATGTCTGTTCGTGTCTTTTGCCCATTTTTTAATTGGATTGTTTGTCTTTCTGTTATTGAGATGCAGGATTCCTTTATATATTAGGGATATTAAACCCTTATCTGATATGTGGTTTCCAAATATCATCTCCCATTGTGTAGGTTGCCTTTTTAGTTTTCTGACAAAGTCCTCTGATGTACAAAAGTGTTTAATTTTGAGGAGATCCCATTTGTCTATTTGTTCTTTGGTTGCTTGTGCCTTGGGTGTGAAGTCTAAGAAACCACCTCCTTTCACAAGATCTTTAAGCTATTGCCCTACATTTTCTTCTGAGTTTTATGGTCTTGGTGCTAATGTTTAGGTCTTTGATCCACTATGAGTTAATTTTGGTATAAGGTGTGAGATGGACATCCTCTTTCATTCTTTTGGAAATGGATATCCAGTTCTCCAAACACCATTTATTGAACAGGCTGCTGTTTCCCAGTTACTTCGGCTTCACTGCCTTATCAAAGATCAGTTGTCCGGAGATGCAAGGGTCTACTTCCGAACACTCAATTCGATTCCATTGATCAGTATATCTGTCCTTATGCCAGCACCATGCTGTTTTGAGCACTGTAGCTTTGTAATATGCTTCAAAGTCAGGTAGTGTGAGACCTCCCACTTCATTCCTCTTTCTCAAGACATTTTTGGCTATTCGGGGCACCTTACCCTTCCAAATAAATTTAGTTATTGGTTTTTCTATTTTTGTAAAGTAAGCTGTTGGGATTTGAATTGGTATTGCATTGAATCTGTAAATCAGTTTAGGTAAAATTGCCATCTTAACTATATTTAGTCTTCCAATCCATGAACATGGTATGTTCTTCCATTTTTTTTCAGGTCTTGTTCAGTTTCTTTTAGCAGTTTCTTATAGTTTTCTATGTAAAGGTCTTTTGTGTCCTTGGTTAAGTTTATTCCTAAATACTTCATTCTTTTGGTTGCTATTGTAAATGGGATTTTTTTCTTGATTTCCTCCTCTTGTTGCACATTACTTGTGTATAGGAACACTACAGATTTTTGCGTGTTGATCTTGTAGCCTGCTACTTTGCTGTATTCATTGACTAGTTCTAGTAGCTTTGCTGTAGATTTTTCTGGATTTCCTACATATAGAATCATGTCATCTGCAAATAGTGAAAGTTTTACTTCTTCCTCTCCAGTTTGGATGCCTGTTATTTCTTTTTCTTGCCTAATTGCTCTAGCTAGAACTTCCAGCACAATGTTGAATAACAATGGTGATAGTGGGCATCCCTGTCTTGTTCCTGATCTTTGAGGAAAAGCTTTCAGTCTCTCCCCATTGAGTGTGATGTTAGCTGTGGGTTTTTCATATATTGTCTTTATCGTATTGAAAAAGTTGCCTTCTATTCCTATCCTTTGAAGTGTTTTCACCAGGAAAGGATGTTGAATTTTGTCAAATGACTTTTCTGCATCAATCGAGATGATCATGTGGTTCTTCTGCTTTGATTTATTGATGTGATGTATTACATTAATTGATTTTCTTGTGTTGAACCAGCCTTGCATACCTGGAATAAATCCCACCTGGTTGTAGTGTATAATTCTTTTAATGTGCTGCTGGATTCAATTTGCGAGTATTTTGTTGAGGATTTTTGTGTCTGTATTCATTAAAGAAATTGGTCTATAATTTTCTTTTTTTTTGTAGTATCTTTGCCTGGTTTTGGTATTAGGGTGATGATGGCTTCATAGAAAGAGTTAGGTAGCTTTCCCTCTTCTTCAATTTTTTTGAAGAGATTGAGCAGGATTGGTACTCATTTGTTCTTGAATGCTTGGTAGAATTCACATGTGAAACCATCTGGTCCTGAGCTTTTCCTTTTTGGGAGCTTTTTGATGACTGACTCAATGTCTTTACTTGTGATTGGTTTGTTGAGGTCCTCTATTTCTTCTTGAGTTAATGTTGGTTGTTTATGCTTTTCTAGGAAGTTGTCCATTTCATCTAAGTGGTCTAGTTTATTAGCATATAGTTGCTCATAGTATCTTCTCATTATCTCCTTAATTTCTGCAGGGTTGGTAGTTATATTTCCTTTCCCATTTCTGATTGCATTTATTTGCATCCTCTCTCTCTCTCTTTTTTTTTTGTTAGCCTAGCCAGTGGTCCATCAATTTTATTGATTTTCTCAAAGAACCAACTTCTGGTTTTGTTGATTCTCTATTGTTTTCTTGTTCTCAATTGCATTTATTTCTGCTCTAATCTTTGTTATTTCTTCCCTTCTGCTTGCTTTGGTGTTAGTTTGCTGTTCTTTCTCTAATTCCTCCAGGTGAGCAGTTAACTCTTCAATTTTTGCTCTCTCTCCTCTTTTAATATAGGCATTTAGGGCAATAAATTTCCCTTTTAGCACCGCCTTTGCTGCATCCCATAAGTTTTGATAAGTTGTGTTTTCATTGTCATTTGCCTCGAGGTATTTACTAATTTCTCTTCTAATTTCTTCCTTTACCCACTGGTTTTCTAAGAGGGTGTTGTTTAGCCTAAATATGTTTATGAATTTTATGACCTTCTGAGTTTTATTTATTTCCAACTTCATTCCATTGTGGTCTGAGAAAGTGTTTTGTATAATATCAACATTTTTAATTTTGTTGAGACTTGCTTTGTGACCCAACATGTGGTCTATCCTAGAGAATGTTCCATGAGCACTTGAGAAAAAAGTGTATCCTGCTGTTGTTGGATGTAGTGTTTTATAAATGCCTGTCAAGTCTAGTTCATTTATCATACAATTCAACATTTCTGTTTTTTTAGTGATCCTCTGTCTAGATGTTCTATCTATTGATGAGAGTGGTGTATTGAAGTCTCCAACTATTATTGTAGAGGTATCTATTTCTCCTTTCAGTGATCGCAGTGTTTGCCTCATGAATTTTGGGGCATTCTGGTTTGGTGCATAAATATTTATGACTGTTATTTTTTCTTGATGAATTGACCCTTTTATTAATATATAGTGTCCTTCTTTGTCTCTTTTAATTGTTTTGCTTTTGAAGTCTAACTTGTCTGATATTAACATAGCTACTCCCACTTTTTTCTGGTTGTTGTTTGCATGAAATATCTTTTTCCAACCTTTCACTTTCAGTCTATGTTTGTCCTTGTGTCTAAAGTGAGTTTCTTGTAGACAGCATAGAGATGGGTCCTGTTTATTAATCCATTCTGCCAGTCTGTGTTTTTTTAGTGGGGAATTTAATCCATTTACATTTAGTGTTACTACTGTAAGGGCAGTACTTTCTACTACCATTTTGTCTTTTGGATTTTTATGTCATATCTTATTTTTTCCTCTCTTTCCTTTTACCTTTCCTGATGATCTTCATGTCTGCACTCTTCTCCAACTCTCTGTCTCCTGTCTTTTCCTATCAGCCTGCAGCACTCCCTTCAGTATTTCTTGCAGTGCTGGTGTCTTATTCACAAACTCTCTCAGTGTCTGTTTGTCTGAAAATGTTTTAATCTCTCCCTCATTTTTGAAGGAAAGTTTTGCTGGCTATAGAATTCTTGGTTGGCAGTTTTTCTTTTTCAGTGTCTTCAATATATCATGCCACTGTCTTCTTGCCTCCATGGTTTCTGCAGAGAAGTCTGTACATAGTCTTATTGACCTTCCCTTTTATGTGATGGATTGCTTTTCTCTTGCTGCTTTCAGAATCCTCTCTTTGTCTTTGACATTGGACAATCTGACCAGTACGTGTCTTGGAGTAGGTTTATTGGGATCTATTCTATTTGGGGTACATTGTACTTCTTGAATCTCTAATTTTCTGTCTTTTATAAGAGTTGGGAAATTTTCAGTGAATATGTCTTCTATTACTCTTTCTGCCCCTTTTTCTCTCTCTTCTCCTTCTGGGATACCCATAACACGTATATTTGTGCATTTCATGTTGTCACTCAGCTCCCTAAGATCCTGCTCATATTTTTCCATTTTTTCCCCATCTGTTCTTTTGTGTGTATGAATTCGAATGACCTGTCTTCCAGTTCACTGATCTTTTCTTCTGCCTGTTCAAATCTACTGTTGTGTCCCTCCATTGTGTTTTTCATCTCCTCCATTGTGGCCTTCATTCCCATGAGTTCTGCCATTTGTTTTTTTAAGTTTATGAATTCTTCTTTATGGTCAGCCAGTGTCTTCTTTATATCCTTCAGCTCTTTTGCTATATCTTCCTTCATTTCATCAAATTTATTTAGCATTAATTGCCTCCACTCCTGTGTCTCAGCTGAGCTATTAGTTTGTTCCTTTGGCTGGTCCATGTTTTCATGTTTCCTGGTATGGCTTGTTATCTTAAGTTGTCTAGGCATCTGATTTTCTTGATTAGTTTATTTTGGAGCTTGTTTTCTGTCTTTTACTTAGTGGTTTTCTTGTTGGTTGGCTTTGTTCTCTGGCCTCTGTTATTCAGTTCAACTTATTCTAGACATCTAACTTAGGTTCTATTTAGTTGATCAGAATTTTTCCCCTCTTGTTTTATTCTGTTTCTTGCTCTGCCTCTATGTAAACTTTGTGTGTATGGGTCTCCTCAGATATGGTCGACCCTAGTCAGATTTTCCCAGTCTAGTGAGGCCCAGGTCTCATTGGGAGGGTATGGAGTTTTCCTGAGATTGAGACCTTCCTATGAGGCTTTTAGAATTGGTGCTTTTCCTCTCCTGTCCAGCAGGTGGCACTGGCCAGCCCGCAGCTCCCCTACCAGTGTAAAGAGGTATGGAGCCTTTAGTTCTCCTGGTGACTCTGATCCTGTCAGGGGCATGGCTGACTGAAGCCAGAATCTGAATTCCAGCCCCTGGGGTCTGAATTCCCAGAAGGAGGACTGCCAGTTGAGCTGGACCTCCCTCCACTCTCCCAGTCCTCAGAAATCCAGTTGTCTCTCAGGGGCACTATTCCCTTCTCCTCTCTCCTCTTTGGGGCCTCTCCAGGTAGATTCCTTGGTCAGCCTGAGTTGCCAATTAAAGATGGGGGTGGAGGCCTTCAGTAGTGAATATGGAATTCAAAGACACTGTGGGTACTCTGTCTCCCCCAAGCCCAGCCTAGTCCCTCAACCTGGGCTTTCCGATAGAAAATAACCACATATATTAATTATAGTTTAAAAAAAAAAAGTAGAAAAGAAATTAAGAAAAAGAAACAAGGAAAAAAAAGAGTCTCTTTTAAAAGTCTTTCCCCAGCCTGGAAGTTTTGTCAATGTCAGAATAGAGCATTTAAAGATATGCTTTGGGCTATTGTCTGATAATTTCTCTCCAAGGGCTTCAGTTCCACCCCTGCTGGGGGCTATTGAAATGCAAAAAGTTAAGGGATCAGTGAGAAGCCAGAAGGGACAAAATGTAGGGGAAAAAATGGCTTTTTTGGAGTCTGGGAATGGGTGCCCGCTTTTATGTGCCCCCACTTCTCAGAGCCCAGCCCTTCTTTAGCACCCCAGCTCCCAAAATTCGTTAATTAATTTGTTAATTAATTCTGCAATTGAGGTTGGGTTGAGCCTCCATTCTTGCCCTCAGCAGATTGCTGTTTTTTGGTTTTTTTTTTCCCCCCTTTCAGGGAGCTGGCAGCAAGACAGTCTGTGAGGTCTGGGTGGGGAGGGGTGCCAGATCCCTGGTCCAGGGAACTTACAATGTTTGCAGCGATCTCAGCTTTTCTTCCAATTCCAAACTAGTGTCCAATGTGTGACTGGTTACTGGAGCCCCGAATACACTGTTTCATATAGTTTTTGGGTAATTGCTAGCTGCTCTAGGGAAGAGACGAAATTCTGCTCCTCACCACTCCACCATCTTGCACCGCCTCCATCCCAAAGGATTTTATTAACATAATTGTGAATAGGGCTAGATACAAATAGATATTCAGATTTATATGGCATTTACTGATTAAAAAGTAGATTTTCTGTCAAAATTCTAGCCACAGAAGGCTGCACAGAATCTTAAATCCATTCTTACAATTCCCACGTAATCTGTCTTACATTTTTGACCCTCTGAAAGGCAACAAACTTCTAAAACTTGTGTACTTGGATAATTTAAAAATCACAGAGTAAACATGGTTGATATTCCTAGGGTGTGAACTGTACTAATGATAAGTAATTAAAGCAAGTACTTTTATTTAAAACCAACACATATTTTGCATGGAGTAGATGGATGTTGCACAAAACTTTTAAATAAAATTCAATATATCAAAGAAATATTAAGTTTGCTATAGAGATGTTTCTAGCTATGCTACCATCTCACCAAGTATAGAAATCCTTTTATTCAATTCTACTGGTAGGAAAGATCATGGTATAGGAAAGTAGAGGGTGTTTTATTAAATTGTCACTTTTTCAAGCTGTCTCTATATTGGGCTTCTGAACTGATAGTTTCTGACTGAAGTATGAAATTTAGTTTAGATTGTGCAGGCAAATATTTCTCCAACTGGTTTAACAGATATTTTAATTGAATATCTTTTAGGGGAAAATGTAAGAGATTGAATCAGCTAGTCATTTCAATATAATTTGAATATTATGATAATATGGCATTAAACACAGTAACTCAAATATTGGGTGTTATAATTAGTTCATAGTTTGAATATTATGATAATATGGCATTAAACACAGTAACTCAAATATTTGGTGTTATAATTAGTTCTCTCTCTGGAGTTATTATGCATATTCCAAATACAGAGAACAAGAGGCCCTGGTAGGTTAAAGGATTATCAGTTCTTCATTCCTGCTGCCTTTTTAATCTAGATGCTAATCAGTAGAATAAGTCATGCCAACTCAGAGTTTGAAATCAGGCCTATTCTAAGACCACAGTATTGTACTTTCATAGCAAAGTGTTTTTTTCTGCTTTGCCTAATTCGAATTTAAATACTCCAACTTTAAATAGCTCATAATAGTAGTTCTTAACTTGATATAACTAATTCCATTTTTAATTACATTTTATAACAGCTCAGATCTTAAAAAAATCTATTGTTCCTGTGTCACATTAGAGAGGACTGATGTGTCCAAGTGAATGCTTCCTGGTCTATACCAAATTGGTGACTTACATCTCTAGGGAACCAATACACTCTATGATGGGGCCTTTTATGTAAATTCAGTAAAATCATTCAATCTGATTATTTAGGGATAGAATGGCTAAAAATTCCATAAGATATTTTACAATTATAACATACACAAAAGCAGGAAATTATCATTCTTTTTGCATTATTTGAATCAACTTAACATACACTTTTTTGGGCAATTTATATTTTGCTTCAGTGACAGTGGCAGAAACTGGTACTCTATTCTGTCACTTCAGAAAATAACTGCATTTCTATTTTCTTAATAACAAATCAATAATATAATTAACATAAGATCTCCAAATCTGTTTATATGATTATTGCTTTGCAAAGAAAAGAATAGTCATGTAAGATGTAAAACAGCTTGAAACAAAACCATAAAACAGATTCCCCAGAAAAATACAATAGTGTACCTTTTATGCAAGCTTTTTTTTTCTTTCATTAAGATTTTTTAAAGACTAAAAACCACCAATCAAATCTAGGAACTCAACCTATTCATTGAAAAAATCAACGCAATCCAGTTTTGTTTCCCTAAAGAAAATGTGCTGTCTTTCAGATATGTTAATGCTCTTTTAGATGATATTTTCTTTGATTTTTTTTAAAGTTGTGGACAGACAACTTTACTACATGAAAAAGGAACTGTCTGATCATACGCATATACCACTTATTTATGTAATCAAATAAAACACACATAACCAACTTAATCTCATGTATATTTAATAGCATTCATGAATTGTTTGCAGGAAAATTAGGAATGAATGATAAGTAGTTAGCATACATTATGCTAACTAATTAGTATTACATTTACATAAACACATTCTATTCACACACATTCACATTTTTCTTCTCTCACTTTTAGATTTCCCATTTTTCACCCAGTTGTTTCAGAATTTGAATTTCATAAACTGTGAATTAACACATAGTGAGAGGCAGGGGTAAGGGTCTATATAGTTACATAACTTTGGGAGTTGCAAGCATCAGGATGCAGAATAAAGTTCATTTACATGGATAATCAGTGTTGAAAGATATTGGCACAATGCTACCTGAGAGAATTCAACGTGATATGGCAGCAGAAGTGAGGGTCCAAGACTACTTTAGACTCAGTGCACTACAAAGTCCAGGATTAATTCATGGTGGCAACTGGAGGAGGATAGGGCAACAGTAGTCGTCTGAAGTCTGGGGAGAAGCTATATCTTTAGGTGGGTCATACAGGGACTCAGTGTGAAGATTGAAGGGCTTATGGGTCAGGGAATATTGGGATCATCACTTTAGAGGCAATATTTGAAGGCTTATCAGAACTTACAACTCATACCAAAAAGCAGCCAGGTTGATCCTTCCAAATGTAAATCAGGGTATTTCACTCCTGTGATCCACACAGAGGCTTTTGATCACACTGAGTATGAAATCAGAACTCCTTTATGTCAGCTTACAAGGCTCACCATGACTTTCCTCACTTATGTCCTGCCTTTATGATATTATTCTCCCAGAGATTCACACAACGCACTCCAATTCATTCAGGTCTCTGCTCAAATGTTACCTAATTACAGATGTCCTGTCTGAGAGCCCCATTTAAAACAATACCCCCACCCACTCTCTATCCCCTCACCACACTTTATTTTTCTTCATACATACATAACATTGGATATATTTATTTATTTATTTTATACTTCCCCATTAAAATATCCATTTCATGAAGGCAGAACTTTCTGTGTGTTCAGCACTGTTAGCACCAGAGTTAGAATTACTGCTATGAAGTAATGAGGCTTGAACTTAAGGGACTCTCATTTGCCCTGGATGTACTTTTTTATTTATAATTTTGTAACCTTCTTTGTAAAGTGAGCCTATCAACATCATGTAAGCATTAGAAAACACTAAACTCTGCCTTAGAGTTTTTAGAGTCTCAATAAATATTTGTTGAATGAACTTTAAAAAATAAATGAACACATTAAATACTTCAGGAAAAAAGTATTTGTTAGATCATTCACTGAGATCAGGTTTGTTTTGTTTAAAAAATGTAAATGTAATATTTTACACATCTGTAGGTCAGAAGTTTGACACAGGTATCACTGGGCTAAAATCAAGGTGTCAGTAGGGCTATATTAATTATAAAGGAGAATCTCTTTCCTTGCCTTTTTCACTTTTTAGAGTCCTCTACATTCTTAAGCTCATAGGCCCCCTTCCTCTATCATCAAGCCAGCAAGAGCTGGTTGAGTCCCCACATGACATCATTTTGACTTCCATTTCTAGCTTCATCATGCACTTTTTCTCCTTAGAGAAGTTGTAAGTTTACAGAAAAAATGAGCATAAAATACAGAGTTTACATATACCCCACCACAGTTTTCCGTTATTATTTTACATAAGCATGGTACCGCTTTTAACCACATTCAGATATATAATTAATTGGTGTTAGTTACATTCTCAATGCTGTACTATCACTATTATACATTATTAAAACTTTTCCATCACCTCAAACAGAAACTCCATACCAGTGAAACATTAACTCCCCATTCCCTACCCTAAAATGGGCCGCTGGTGACTTGTATTCTCATTTCTAACTCCATGAATTTGTTTATACTAATTATTACATTTAAGGAGATCATACAATATTTGTCCTTTTGTGTCTGCCTTATTTCACTCAAAAAGACATCTTCAAGGTTCATCCATATTGTTGCATGTATCAGTATTTCATTCCTTTTTATAGCCAAATAATATTCCACTGTATGTATGTACCATATTTTGTTTACCCATTCATTGGTTGATGGACACTTGGGTTGCTTCCATATTTTGACAATTGTGAATAATGCCACTATGAACATGTGCAAATATCTGTTCGAGTCTCTGCTTTCAATTCTCTTGGGTATGTATCTAGAAGTGGGATTGTATGTATCTAGAAGTGGGATTGCTGGGTCATATAGTAATTCTATATTCAACTTTCTGAGGAACTGCCAAATTATTTCCACAGCAGTTGCACAATTTCACATTCTAACCAACAATGAATGAGTGTTCTTATTTCTCCACATCCTTTCCAACACTGTTTTTCTTGCTGTTATTTTTTTTAAAGTAGCTATTCTAGGGGTTGTGAAATAGTATCATATTGTGGATTTGATATACATCTCCCTAATGGCTAATGATATTGAGCCTATTTTAATGCAATTTTGTTGAGATAAATTCACATATGATACAATCTTCCAAAGTGTATGATCAGTTGTTCACAGTATCATCATATAGTTGTGCATTAATCACCACAATCAATTTTTGAACATTCTCATTATTCCACAAAGAAAATGAGAATCAAAATAGAAAAAAAGTAAAAAAAGAACACCCAAAACTTCCTATACCACCCAGCACCCTCTATTATTCAATTACATTTTGTCTCTGATTTCCTACTCATCTGTCCATTCACTGGATAATGGGAGTGTGAATCACCAGGTTCTCACAATCACATGGCCATACCGTATAAGCTATGTAGTTATAAAATCATTTTCAAGTATCAAGGCTACTGGATTTCTGTTCAACAGTTTCAGGCATTTCCTTCTAGCTATTTTAATACACTAAAAACTAAAACAGGGATATCTATGTAATGCATAAGAATAACCTCCAGAATTACCCCTCAAATCCATTTGAAATCTCTCAGCCAAACTTTATTTTGTCTCATTTCTCTTCCTCCTTTTGGTCCAGAAGACTTTCTCAATTCCATGATGCCAGGCCTAGACTCATCCTTGGGAGTCATGTGCCACATGTCAGGGAGATTTTCATGCCTGGGAGTCATGCCCTACTTGTGTGGTGCGGGGGGAGGCAAAAATCCACCTGCTAAGTTGGCTTAGAGAGAGGTCACATCTAAGCAATAAAAGAGGTTCTCTGGGGGTGATTCAGGCACAATTATAAGCAGGCATAGCCTCTCCTGTGCAGTTAAAAGCTTTATAAGAGCAAGTCCCCAAATCAAGGGCTCAGCCTATGAAAGTGATAGTTTCCAGTGCTTGCAATAATATCAGGAATTCCCCAGGTAAGGAAGTTCAATATTTCCACATTTTTTCCCCAGTCCCTGGAGGGGGCTTTGAAAATACTTTTCATTGTCTGCCGAAATTACTCTGGGATGTATCAGGGCTTCATGCTAGCTTATACAAAGCAACCAAATTGCACTCCCTATTCAAGGTTCCAAGTAATTATGGTGTTTGAATAAACTGATCATACAAGTTAATTTACATGGTGTGTTACAGAAAATATAGATTTTGCATCAAATTAACATCTCTTCCTTTGGTCTTACACAGAAGTTGAAGTTCTGAAACAGAGTCAATATCATCCTTTACCCTTTAGTCAGATTTACCTTTGTCCTAACCAAGTGCATTTAGTTCATATTTTTAATTGAATTTTGATCTCTTTTACAGCTTCTTTAACAGCTGCTGCATGGGGTAATGCTGACGTTCATAGCAGCTGAACTCTGGCTCTGAGTATCAAGTATCACACAGATACACAAAGTTCCAGGAACACACCAGGCTGCAAACAAAGAGCTCAGCATCTCAGAATTTAGAAATAACAGTTACAACTCTTGAATAGATGTGAATGCTGTAAGAGCTTACAATGTAGGAACCTTTATAATAAACCTTCCCCTGACATCCTATGCTCTTAGATTCAATTTTCACATTTTGCATGTTACAGTGAGTCAATATTAGTGAAGCATTATAATGTTTGGCTTTTCATTTCTGCCTTATTTCATTCAACATACTGTCCTCAAGTTCCATTCACCTAGTTGCATACCTCACAACTTTGTTCTTTCTTGCCGCCACTTAATATTCTGTTGTATGTATACACCACAGTTCACCATTCTGTTTACCAGTCAATGTACCCTTAGGCCACCTCCATCCTTTGAAAATAGTGAATACTGCTGCCATAAGCACCAGTGTGCCAATGTCCATTCCTATCCCTGCCCTCATTTCTTCCAAGTATATACCCAATAACAGGGTTGCAGGATCATATGGCAACTCCATACCTGTGGAACCACCACAATATCCTCCAGATGGGCTGTACCATTCTAATTCTCCACCGACTATGATTAGATATATCCCTTTCTGCACATTTTCTCCAGTACTTGTATCCCTCTCTGTATTTTTAAAATAATTTTATTCACATACCATACAATCCATCCTATAAACAATCAATGATTCCAAGTATAATCACATAATTATGCATTCACAACCACAATCTATGTAAGGACATTTCCATTTCTTCTGCAAAGAAAGAGGAAGAGGAGAAAATAATGAAGAATAAAAAAATGAAAGTTAAAAGAAAAAATAAAGTAAATAAAATACAATGAAAAGGTCAGACAATAAACACAACAACACTAAGAATCCCAAACCACTTCCTTATATCTCCCTCTTACAGACATTTAGCTTTGATATATTGTCTTAGTTACAATTAGTGGAAGCATATTATGATGTTACTGTTTACTATCATTTCTAGTTTGCATTGATTGTATTTTTCCCCTATGCAGTCCAGTTTTCAACACCTTGCAGTGTTGACATTTATTGCTTTCCCTCTTATAAAAACATTCTTACAGTTGTACATTTAATCATCATTGACCATTCTAGGTTTCACTAAGTTATATAGTCCCAGTCTTTATCTTCTATCTTTCCTTCTGGTATCATATATGCCCCTAGCCTTCCTCTTTCAAACATATTCACACTCATCTTTGCTCAGAGTATTTATAATATTGTGCTACCATCACACAGTATTCTGTCACCCATTTCTGGATCAATAAATAAATGCTGTTGTACATCCTGTACTCCTTCAGCAGCAAATGACTGCATGATCTCTGACCTTTTTCTATCTCCTGATAACTTGTGTTCCCAACTTTAACTCTCAAAGTTCACTATTACTGGTAGTTCATATTAGTGAGACCATAGAGTATTTGTCCTTTTGTTTCTGGCTAATTTCACTCAGCATAATGTCTACTGTCTACCATTTTTCTTTTGGATTTTATATGTCATATCTTATTTTAGTTTTGTTTAATTTTTTATCCTTTTTTTTTACCCTTACTGATAATCTTCATTTTCACACTCATCTCCAAACCTCTCTCTAGTGTCTTTTCCTGTCTACCAGTAGTGCTCTCTTTTGTATTTCTTGTAGAGGAAGTCTCCATTTCACAAACTCTCTCAGTGTGTTTTTCTGAAAATATTTTAAATTCTCCCTCATTTTTGAAGGACAATTTTGCCAGATATAGAATTCTTGGTTGGCAGTTTTTCTCTTTCAGTATCTTAAATAAATCATGCTACTGCCTTCTTGCCTCTATGGTTTCTATTCAGAAACCACACATGTTCTTATCAAGCTTCCCTTGTATGTGATGGATCACTTTCCTCTTGCTGTTTTCAGAATTCTTTGTCTTTGACATTTGATAATCTGATTGTTAAGTGTCTTGGAGTAGGTCTATTCAGATGTATTGTTTAAGTATTCTGTGCTTTTGAATCTATATTTGTATGTATTTAATGAGAGCTGGGGAATTTTCCTTGATTATTTCCTCCATTGTTCTTTCTGCCCCTTTTCACTTCTCTTCTCCTCATGGGACAAAACATGTATATTTATGTGCTTCATGTTGTCATTCAATTCCCTGAGACCCTGCTCATATTTTTTCCATTATTTTCCCTATCTGTTCTTTTTTATGTAGGATTTCAGATGTCCTATGTTCTAGTTCATGAATCCTTTATTCTACCTCTTCACATCCACTGTTGTATGTCTCCATTGCAGTTTTCATCTCTTCTATTGTGCTTTTCATTCCCATCAGGTCTGCCAATTATTTGTATTAAACTTTCAAGTTCTTCCTTATATTCACCCAATGTCTTCTTTATATCCTTCATTTCTTTTGCCATATCTTCCCTTAACTCATTGACTTGATCTTTGAATTTATTTTACCATATTTATTTGAAAATCTTTAATTAGTTATTTCATCTTCTGTATCTCTGAAGTGTAAGTTTGTTCCTTTGACTGGGTCATATCTTCATTTTTCCTAGTGTGACATAATTTTTTGTTATCTAGGCATCTGGTTTCCTTCATTACCCCAATCAGATTTTCTCAGGCCAGACAGGCCTAGGTCTCAGGAGGAGGATGTAATTAGTATAAGGTTTCCCTGAGGATGAGTCTGAGCGATTAGCAGTCTTTCATGTGCGATGTCTAGACTCTGTGCTTTTCCTATCCTGTCCAGCAGGTGGTGCTCATCAGCTTACACCTCCCAACTGGCATAAAGAGATGTGGAGCCTTTAATTCTCAGCTGATCCTTTCCCTGTCAGGGTCTGAAGGTGAGTCAAAAGCCAAGCTTCAGCTGTTTCTGTTTTTTTTCTTTTTTTTCCCTTAGGCCCTGATCTGAATTGTCGGAGGGAAGGATTCCAGTTGAACTGGGCCCTGCCCCCCCACCCTTTCTTAGGGAAGATAAACTCTTTAGGGAGTTAGCTCCTTCACATGAGTTCTTCCTTTGTCTTTCTATCTTCACTCCACCCTTGTCTGGGTCAGTGCTGAAAACTGGAAATGCCTGAGGCTTTATCTAATGAGCTACTTAGCATGAGAGAAAAAAACAAAAAAAAAAAAAGAAATCTCCTTTTCTGAGCCAGTCCCCCAGTTTCACCTGTCAAGAGCTGGAGTTTGTACCCAGTTCTATGTGCCCTTTTTCTTTGGGCACAGCCCTTTTTCATTATTTTGAGCTCAGCCTACTCCAAAAGCCTCTGTTTTTATTTATTATATTTTTTCTATCAGCCCTGCCTCCTCTCTACTAGAGATACCTCAGGTTTCCTTTCCTCCTTGCTCTGGGTTTATATGTTGAGACTGTTTTTAATGTGCTTATTGGCCATTTGCATATCTTCTTAGGAAAAATGTCTATTCAAGTCTTTTGTCCAATTTTTAATTGTGTTGTTTGTATTTTTGTTGTTGATTTGTGACATTTCTTTATATATTCTGAATTTTAAATCCTTATCAGAAATGTGGTTTCCAAATATTTTCTCCCATTGATACATTGTCTTTTATGTTTCATGATAAAGTCCTTTAATGAAAAAAAGTTTTAATTTTTATAAAATCTCATTTATTAATTTTATTTTGTTTTTGTGGCTTGGGTTTTTGATGTAAAGTCTAGGTAACCATTGCTTATCACAAAGTCCTCTAGATGCTTCCTTATATTTTCCTCTAGAAGCTGTATCATTTTGGTTCTTATATTTAGATCATTAATTTTTCTATATTGTATGAGGGAGGAATCCACCTTCTTTTTTGCATATAGATATCCAGTTTTCCCAGCAACATCTGTTGAAGAGGGCATTCTTTCCCCTTTGAGTGGACTTGGAATGTCAAAAATAAATTGGCCATAGATATGAAAGCATATTTCTAACTCTCAATTCTATTTTACTGGTATATACATATGTCCTTTTGTGAGTACTACAATGCTTTGATTACTACAGCTTTGTAACAAATATAAAAATTTGGAAGTGTGAGACTTCTAACATTGTTCTCTCTTTCCAAGATATTTTTGTCCATTCAGAGTCCCTAAACATTGCATATAAACTTTTTTAATCTTCATTTTATTGAGATATATTCACATACCACGCACTCATACAAAACAAATCATACTTTCGATTGTTTACAGTACCATTACATAGTGGTACATTCATCACCCAAATCAATCCCTGGCACCTTCATTAGCACACACACAAAAATAACAAGAATAATAATTAGAGTGAAAAAGAGCAATTGGAGTAAAAAAGAATACTGGGTACCTTTGTTTGTTTGTTTCCCTCCCCTATTTTTCTACTCATCCATCCATAAACTAGACAAAGTGGAGTGTGGTCCTTATGGCTTTCCCAATCCCATTGTCACCCCTCATAAGCTACATTTTTATACAACTGTCTTTGAGATTCATGGGTTCTGGGTTGCAGTTTGATAGTTTCAGGTATCCACCACCAGCTACCCCAATTCTTTAGAACCTAAAAAGGGTTGTCTAAAGTGTGCATAAGAGTGCCCACCAGAGTGACCTTTTGGCTCCTTTTGGAATCTCTCTGCCACTGAAGCTTATTTCATTTCCTTTCACATCCCCCTTTTGGTCAAGAAGATGTTCTCTATCCCATGATGCAAGGTCTACATTCCTCCCCGGGAGTCGTATTCCACGTTGCCAGGGAGATTCACTCCCCTGGGTGTCTGATCCCACGTGGGGGGAGGGCAGTGATTTCACCTTTCAAGTTGGCTTAGCTAGAGAGACAGGGCCACATCTGAGCAACAAAGAGGCATTCGGGAGGAGGCTCTTAGGCACAACCACAGGGAGGCCTAGCCTCTCCTTTGCAGCAACCGTCTTCCCAAGGGTAAAACCTGTGGTAGAGGGCTCAACCCATCAAACCACCAGTCCCCTATGTCTGTGGTCATGTTAGCAACCATGGAGTTGGGGTAGGCGAATACCCCTGCATTCTCCACAGGCTCCTCAAGGGGACACTACATCTTTTTTTTTTTCCTTGTTTTTCTATTTTTTTTCTTTTTTATTTAACTTTCCTTTCTTTTTTAAATCAACTGTATGAAAAAAAAAGTTGAAAAGAAAACAAACATACAATAAAAGAACATTTCAAAGAGACCATAACAAGGGAGTAAGAAAAAGACAACTAACTTAAGATAACTGCTTAACTTCCAACATGTTTCTACTTTACCCCAAGAAAGTTACCTAATATAGCAACATTTCTGTGAACTTGCTCCTACTATATCCATCAGAAATGAACAGACCATAGTCATTCCTGGGCATCCCCAGAACGTTAAATAGCTTATCTGTTCTTCTTGGATTATTGTTCCCCCTTCCTTAATTGCTCTCTATTGCTAGTTCCCCTACATTCTACATTATAAACCATTTGTTTTACATTTTCAAAGTTCACATTAGTGGTAGCATATAATAATTCTCTTTTTGTGCCTGGCTTATTTCGCTCAGCATTATGTCTTCAAGGTTCATCCATGTTGTCATATGTTTCATGAGATCGTTCCTTCTTAATGCCGCGTAGTATTCCATAGTGTGTATATACCACATTTTATTTATCCACTCATCTGTTGAAGGACATTTGGGTTGTTTCCATCTCTTGGCAATTGTGAATAATGCTGCTATGAACATTGGCGTGCACATATCTGTTTGTGTCACTACTTTCCGATCTTCCGGGTATATACCGAGAAGTGCAATCTCTGGATCGAATGGTGACTCTATATCTAGTTTTCTAAGGAACTGCCAAACTGACTTCCAGAGTGGCTGAAACATTATACAGTCCCACCAACAATGAACAAGAGTTCCAATTTCTCCACATCCCCTCCAGCATTTGTAGTTTCCTGTTCGTTTAATGGCAGCCATTCTAGTCGGTGTTAGATGGTATCTCATTGTGGTCTTAATTTGCATCTCTCTAATAGCTAGTGAAGCCGAACATTTTTTCATGTGTTTCTTGGCCATTTGTATTTCCTCTTCAGAGAACTGTCTTTTCATATCTTTTGCCCATTTTATAATTGGGCTGTCTGTACTATTGTCATTGAGTTGTAGGATTTCTTTGTATATGCAAGATATCAGTCTTTTGTCAGATACATGGTTTCCAAAAATTTTTTCCCATTGAGTTGGCTGCCTCTTTACCTTTTTGAGAAATTCCTTTGAGGTGCAGAAACTTCTAAGCTTGAGGAGTTCCCATTTATCTATTTTCTCTTTTGTTGCTTGTGCTTTGGGTGTAAAGTCTAGGAAGTGGCCGCCTAATACAAGGTCTTGAAGATGTTTTCCTACATTATCTTCTAGGAGTTTTATGGTACTTTCTTTTATATTGAGATCTTTGGTCCATTTTGAGTTAATTTTTGTGTAGGGGGTGAGGTAGGGGTCCTCTTTCATTCTTTTGGATATGGATATCCAACTCTCCCAGCCCCATTTGTTGAAAAGACCATTATGGCTCAGTTCAGTGACTTTGGGGGCCTTATCAATGATCAGTCGGCCATAGATCTGAGGGTCTATCTCCGAATTCTCAATTCGATTCCATTGATCTATATGTCTATCTTTGTGCCAGTACCATGCTGTTTTGGCAACTGTGGCTTTATAATAGGCTTCAAAGTCAGGGAGTGTAAGTCCTCCCACTTCGTTTTTCTTTTTTAGAGTGTCTTTAGCAATTCGAGGCATCTTCCCTTTCCAAATAAATTTGATAACTAGCTTTTCCAAGTCTGCAAAGTAGGTTGTTGGAATTTTGATTGGGATTGCATTGAATCTGTAGATGAGTTTGGGTAGAATTGACATCTTAATGACATTTAGCCTTCCTATCCATGAACATGGAATATTTTTCCATCTTTTAAGGTCCCCTTCTATTTCTTTTAGTAGAGTTATGTAGTTTTCTTTGTATAGGTCTTTTACATCTTTGGTTAAGTTTATTCCTAGGTACTTGATTTTTTTAGTTGCTATTGAAAATGGTATCTTTTCCTTGAGTGTCTCTTCAGTTTGTTCATTTCTAGCATATAGAAACATTACTGACTTATGTGCATTATCCTTGTATCCCGCTACTTTGCTAAATTTCTTTATTAGCTCTAGTAGCTGTATCATCGATTTCTCAGGGTTTTCTAGGTATAAGATCATATCGTCTGCAAACAATGACAGTTTTACTTCTTCTTTTCCAATTTGGATGCCTTTTATTTCTTTGTCTTGCCGGATTGCCCTGGCTAGCACTTCCAGCACAATGTTGAATAACAGTGGTGATAGCGGGCATTCTTATCTTGTTCCTGAACTTAGAGGGAAGGCTTTCAGTCTCTCTCCATTGAGTACTATGCTGGCGGTGGGTTTTTCATATATGCTCTTTATCATGTTGAGGAAGTTTCCTTCAATTCCTACCTTTTGAAGTGTTTTTATCAAAAAGGGATGTTGGATTTTGTCAAATGCTTTTTCAGCATCTATTGAGATGATCAATTGATTTCTCCCTTTTGACTTGTTAATGTGTTGTAATACATTGATTGATTTTCTTATGTTGAACCATCCTTGCATGCCTGGAATGAACCCCACTTGGTCATGGTGTATGATTTTTTTAATGTGTCTTTGGATTCGATTTGCAAGTATTTTGTTGAGGATTTTTGCATCTATATTCATTAGGGAGATTGGCCGGTAGGTTTCCTTTTTTGTAGCATCTTTGCCTGGTTTTGGTATTAGATTGATGTTAGCTTCATAAAATGAGTTAGGTAGTGTTCCATTTTCTTCAATGTTTTGAAAGAGTTTGAGTAAGATTGGTGTCAGTTCTTTCTGGAAAGTTTGGTAGAATTCCCCTGTGAAGCCATCTGGCCCTGGGCATTTATTTGTGGGAAGATTTTTGATGACTGATTGGATCTCTTTGCTTGTGATGGGTTGGTTGAGGTCTTCTATTTCTTCTCTGGTCAGTCTAGGTTGTTCATATGTTTCCAGGAAATTGTGCATTTCCTCTGCATTATCCAGTTTGTTGCCATACAGTTGTTCATAGTATCCTCTTATAATTTTTTTTAATTTCTTCAGGATCTGCAGTTATGTCACCTTTTTCATTCATTATTTTGTTTATATGGGTCTTCTCTCTTTTTGATTTTGTCAGTCTAGCTAGGGGCTTGTCAATCTTGTTGATCTTCTCAAAGAACCAACTTTTGGTGATATTTATCCTCTCTATTGTTTTTTTGTTCTCTATGTTATTTATTTCTGCTTTAATCCTTGTTATTTCTTTTCTTGTACTTGGTTTAGGATTGGTTTGCTGTTCATTTTCTAGCTTCTTCAGTTGATCCATTAGTTCTTTGATTTTGGCTCTTTCTTCCTTTTTAATATATGCGTTTAGTGCTATAAATTTCCCCCTTAGCACTGCTTTTGCTGCATCCCATAGGTTTTGGTATGTTGTGTTCTCATTTTCATTCGTCTCTATATATTTAGCAATTTCTCTTGCTATTTCTTCTTTAACCCATTGATTGTTTAGGAGTGTGTTGTTTAACCTCCAGGTATTTGTGAATTTTCTACGTCTCTGATGGTTATTGACTTCTAATTGTATTCCATTGTGGTCAGAGAATGTGCTTTGAATACTTTCAATCTTTTTAAATTTATTAAGGCTTGTTTTATGTCCCAGCATATGATCTATTCCGGAGAAAGGTCCATGAGCACTAGAGAAGTATGTGTATCCTGGTGATTTGGGATGTAATGTCCTGTATATTTCTGTTAAATCTAATTCATTTATCAGATTGTTTAGGTTTTCAATTTCCTTATTGGTCTTCTGTCTGGTTGATCTATCTATAGGAGAGAGTGATGTGTTGAAGTCTCCCACAATTATTGTGGAAACATCAATTGCTTCCTTTAGTTTTGCCAGTGTTTCTCTCATGTATTTTGTGGCACCTTGGTTGGGTGCATAGACATTTATGATTGTTATTTCTTCTTGCTGAATTGCCCCTTTTATTAGTACGTAGTGGCCTTCTTTGTCTCTCAAAACATCCCTGCATTTGAAGTCTATTTTATCTGAGATTAATATTGCTACACCTGCTTTCTTTTGGCTGTAGCTTGCATGAAATATTTTTTTCCATCCTTTCACTTTCAGTTTCTTTGTGTCCCTGTGTCTAAGATGAGTCTCTTGTATGCAACATATTGATGATTCATTTTTTTTGATCCATTCTGCGAATCTATATCTTTTAATTGGGGAGTTTAATCCATTTACATTCAACGTTATAACCGTGAAGGCATTTTTTGAATCAGCCATCTTATCCTTTGGTTTATCTTTGTCATATTTTTCCCCTCTGTCTATTAATATCCTTTATTGTACCCATACCGAATCTCTTTAGTACTGAACCTTTCTCCAAGTCTGTCTGTCCTTTCTGTGTTTCTCTGTCTGTAGGGCTCCCTTGAGTATCTCCAGTAGGGCAGGTCTCTTGTTAGCAAATTCTCTCAGCATTTGTTTGTCTGTGAAAAATTTAAGCTCTCTGCAAATTTGAAGGAGAGCTTTGCTGGATAAAGTATTCTTGGCTGGAAATTTTTCTCACTCAGAATTTTAAATATATCGTGCCACTGCCTTCTCGCCTCCATGGTGGCTGCTGAGTAGTCACTACTTAGTCTTATGCTGTTTCCTTTGTATGTGGTGAATTGCTTTTCTCTTGCTGCTTTCAGAACTTGCTCCTTCTCTTCTGTGTTTGATAGTGTGATCAGTATATGTCTCGGAGTGGGTTTATTTGGATTTATTCTATTTGGAGTTCGCTGAGCATTTATGATTTGTGTATTTATGTTGTTTAGAAGATTTGGGAAGTTTTCCCCAACAATTTCTTTGAATACTCTTCCTAGACCTTTACCCTTTTCTTCCCCTTCTGGGACACCAATGAGTCTTATATTTGGATGTTTCATATTATCTATCATATCCCTGAGGTCCATTTCGAGTTTTTCAATTTTTTTCCCCATTCTTTCTTTTATGCTTTCATTTTCCATTCTGTCATCTTCCAGGTCACTGATTCGTTGTTCAACTTCCTCTATTCTTGTACTATGAGTGTCCAGAATCTTTTTAATTTGGTCAACAGTTTCTTTAATTTCCATAAGATCATCCATTTTTTTATTTAGTCTTGCAATGTCTTCTTTATGCTCTTCTAGGGTCTTCTTGATTTCCTTTATCTCCCGTACTATGGTCTCATTGTTCATCTTTAGTTCTTTGAGTAGCTGCTCTAGGTGCTGTGTCTCTTCTGGTCTTTTGATTTGGGTGCTTGGGCTTGGGTTATCCATATCGTCTGGTTTTTTCATATGCTTTATAATTTTCTGTTTTTTTGGCCTCGTGGCATTTGCTGAACTTGATAGGGTTCTTTTAGGATTTGTAGACCAATTGAAGTCCTTATCTCTAATTTATCAGATCTACAGCTTCATGGAGTACACTTTCTCTAACTAACCAGCCGGTGGCGTCCACGAACCGCCTGTTCTCCACAAGCCAGTTCTCCCATGCTTAGCCTTTTTGGTGAGTGGGGGAGTGAGTCTTGTGGGGTCCAATTGGTGTACCAAGCTTGCGTGTGTAGTTGGTGTTGCCTGCCCTGTATATGGGGCGTGTTTCTGGGCAGTCAGGGAGGGGGGTGGCTCTAACAATCAAATCTCCCTGGTGATCCTAGAGTTTTAAAGCTGCTGCAATAGTCTAATCCTTCAGTTCAGTCCTGCCACAGTTTGTCTCTGCCACTGACCCACAAGTCCTTGGTATTGGCGTATGGCTCCTGAGACTTGCAAGTGGGCCCCTCTTCCAGGCTGTGCACCCCAGGTCCTCTGTTGAGGGATGGCTGTGCTATGTCACAGGTGAGTGCCATCCCCCAAGGGCAGTTCTGGGCTGCTGGGCTGTGTAGGGAGGCTCCCAGTCTGCTGAAATGATAGCTGAATGGGGCTTTGTTAATTCACACTGCTCTACCTTCCCAACTCTGGGACAATCAGCTGAAGTTGCAGGGAAGGCTAATGTCCACGCCCAGTTTTGTGGTGTGTGCCTGTTATTTGAAACACTTCCATCACACTGGTTTGTCTGGGGCAGTTCTGGGCTATGGGGCTGGCGATGGGCAGAAGTGTTTCCTGTCCACCAGGATGATGGCTGTGAGTGGATACCCCCCTTTTCTTTGGAAGTTGTGGTGTTTAGTGAATTTTCTCAGCCGCTGGATTATTGCGTTTTGTCTCAGAGCTCTCCTAGTTCTGCCCTTGACTTGATCTGCCCAAATAGCAAGTCTTTGAAGCTTTCTGTATTGGGCTTCTTAGAGTAATTGTTTTAGAAAAAGAAAAAAGGATTAAAAAAAAAAAAAAAGGGCCCTCCTCAGAGATCTAATGGGTTATTGAAATTCTAAGAGACAAAGCAACCAGGGCCATTAAGGAAAGGTCCACAGGGCAGAGAGATCAGCTTTTCTTCAGGATTTGCATATGCGCCTCAGGGCCCTTCCCCTTTCCGTGTTCACCAGAACTCCAAAAATCCTCCGCTTTTATTTTGCAGTTTTTCGTGTTGTTTTTTTTCTATGCCTGTCTCCTCTCTGCTGGGCTGGCTGCTCTCAGATTCTCTGGTGTCTGGTCTCAGTCTATCTATGGTTGGAGTTTGGATCAGTAGAATGAGTTTCCGATAAGGGCAGCCACTGCAGTTCTCCCTTCTCCTTCCCAGAGCTGACAGCCCCTCCTCCCCAGGGACTGAGCCTGGCAGGGAGGGGCGCGGGTCCCCTGGCCGCAAAAACTTACAGATTTCGATGATCTCAGCAGTTCCACGTTTTCATGATTGTTGTATGAAGTATGCCCAAAGTCAGATTGCTCTGTGGTGTCCAGTCCACGCAGTTCCTGGCTTTCTACCTACTTTCCTGGAGGAGTAACTAAAACATACAGCTCACCAGTCTGCCATCTTGCCCCGCCTCCAGACATGGGTATTTTTAAAAATGATACTCACGTGATTTAAATGTGCAGCCTGAGTTGAGAACCACTAATTCCATACCAATCTGTTCCTGATTATATAATGCAAATAACTATTGGGAAACAAAATTGCCTGTGGGAGATAAGGTTTCCTTCATACCATTGGTTCTCAGATTTTACAATGCATAAGAATTACGTTGAGAGTGTATCAAAATACAGTTTCCTGGACTCCATTCCCACAGATTCTGATTTATTAGGTCAGGGAAAAGCCCAAGAATCTGCATTTAGGTGATGCCAAAGAACCACATTTAGAGAAACACTGACTTACTCCAAAGTTCTGATCCTTGTGGTATGAAATTTCAGGTTCCCTAGCAAGCCAAAGTTGGAGGACTCACACTTCCCAAAGTTGAAATTTATTACAAAGACATAGTAAACAAAAGAGCATGGTACTGTCACAAGGAGAGAAATATAGACCAATGAATTGAGTTGAAATCTCAGAGATCAACTCTCACATTTATGGCCACCTGTTATTTAAGAAGTTGTCAAAGTCCACTAAATTTAGAAAGAATAGTTTCTTCAACAAATTCTACTGGAAAACTGGATTGTCCATGTGCAAAAGAATGAAGGTAGAACCCCTACCTCCCAGCATATACAAAAATCAATTCAAAATGGATCATAAACCTAAATGTAAGAACCAGAACTATGAAACTCCTAGAAGAAAACATAAATACCTTGAGGTATTTATATGATTAGGTTTATTTTTAATGCAATTTTATTGAGATATACTCACATAACATACAATCCTTCAAAGTGTACAATCAGTTGTTCATAGTTGTACATTGATCACCACAATCTTTGAACAGTTTCATTACTCCCAAAAAATAAAATAAGAATTAAAATAAAAACAACATCCAAAACATTCCATTCCCCTCCTCCCCCCATTGCTCATTTACTCTTTTTTTCACACTCATTGATTATTTTTTTGTTTAACAAAAAATTAAAAAAAAAAACAATAAAAAAATTTCAAACAAGACCAAAACAAAGGATTAAGAATAAACAAATAACCTAAAATAACTGCAATGCTTCCAACATGTTCCTACTCTATTCCAAGAAAGTAGACAGACCATAACCTGACAAAGGAATAAGAAAAACAAATAACCTAAATTAACTACATTTCTGTGAGCTTGTTACTACCATACCCCCCAGAAATTAGCAAACCATAGTCATTCCTGAGCATTCCCAGAACATTAAGTTATATAATTAGATTTATACCCAAACTTAGGTCTATATTTATACCCAAACTTAGCTATAAATCTGTAACTTAGATTTATACCCAAAATGCACACAACAGAGGAAAAATAAATGAGACATCAAAGTTAAAACTTTTGTCCATCAAAGAACTTTACCACGAAAGTAGAAAGACAACCTACTCAATGGTAGAAAATATTTGGGAACCATATATTTGATAAGGGTTTAATATCCAAAATATATAATGAAAAACTAAAACTCTACAATAAAAAGACAACCCATTTAAAAAAATGAACAAGACTTGAATAAACATCTCTCCAAAAAAGATATACAAATGGCCAAAAAGCACATGAAAAAATGCTCAGCATCACTAGTTATTAAGGAAATGTAAATCAAAACAAACCACAATGAGATATCATTTCACACCTATTAGAACAGCTACTATTAAAAAAAAACAGAAAATTACAAGTGTTGGAGAGGATTGGGAGAAATAGGAACACTCATTCATTATTGGTGGAAAGGTAAAGGGTGCTGCCACTGTGGAAGACAATTTGGCAGTTTCTCAGAAAGTCAAGTATATAATTACCATATGAACCAGCAATCTCAGTTCTATGTATACATTCAGAACATTCAAAAGGAGGGACTTGAACAGATATTTGACTGCCAAAAGATGGAAGCAATCCAAGTGACCATAATCAATGAATGGATAAATAAAATGTGACACACACACACACACACACACACACACACATACACATACACAATGGAATATTATTCAGTTGTAAAAAGTAATGAAGTTCTGATATAAGCGGCAACATGAATGAACCTTGAAAACATCATGTTGAGTGAAATAAGCCAGTCTCAAAAGGACAAGTATTTTATGACTTCACTGATATGGAATAATTAGAATAAGCAAGCTCACAGAGTTGGGATCCAGAATATAGGTTATGAGGGGATGAGGTGGAAGTAGGGAATGAGAAATTAATGCTTAAATTGTACAGAGTTTCTATTTGGGTTGATCATAAAATTTTGTAATAGATGGGGATGGTAGCACAACATTGTGAACATTATTAACAGCACTGAATTATATGTTTTAACATGGTTAAAAGGGGGAAATTTTAGATGGTATATATATATTACTAGAATAACAATTTTTTAAAAATATGCTGTATAAGACATATTATATATTTTGGACTAATAGTTAACAGTATAATTATAAAAATGTTTTTCATTAATTGTAACAAATGGACCGTAACAATGCAAGGTGTTAATTATAGGATTGTATATGGGAACTCTGTATTTTATGTATGATTTTTCTGTAAACTTACAAAATCTCTAATTAAAAATATGTATAAAAATTTAAAGGACAGAGCCAAGAAAATAAAAGCCTTGGAACAGAACTAGCATGAATTCCTTCCACTCATATTTCTTTGGCAATAACTTAGTCACATGACCACAGCTAAAGCAAAGAAGGCTGGAAAATATAGTCCAGACTTGTATCTAGAAACAGAAGGCTGTGGATTTTTGATGAAGTATCTCTTGCACATTGGGAACTATAGACATATATCTGATTATATATTGGGACCCCCAAATAGAAGAGTTTTGTCAGGAAATAGCCTAGGGGTTTGGATGTATGTAGTAACTAGTCTCTGCCAGCTTACCATAGGTTTTTTTTTTTCTTTTTGTGTTTCTAGAGTATAACATAATTGCTAGTTCTTCTTACTAAAATTGTAAGAACAGTCCTGTACCCAAAGAATGATGACCAGGGTTTTCATCTAGAGTAGTTTTAGTATTGAATTGTGAGATCAGGGGAATATCACTTAAACATTTTGTTTTAATTTATCTATAAACTAGGAATTACTGTCTCTACTTGATCTGTGTCCAGTAAATGCTATGATAATTGTATGAGAATGTGGATGCTAAGTGTCTAAAAAGACAAAACAAGTAAATTATTGTCAGACAATATGTTTTTTTCTCTTCAAGCTATCAGTATAATGTGGAGGGTAGTTCAGAGTCTTGAAGTAGAGATACAACTTAGGGAAGGAAGCTTGAGTAAAGATCTATGAAAACTGATTCAAGTTTCAAGCCAAAGAAGAAGGCAACAAGTTTTTCATTGTAGAGCAACTCAGAGTAAAAGCACAAATCTGCCACTCGATTTCACAACAACATATTGGTTTGTGAGAGTAATAATGGTCTTTGTATCATAAGATGGATAGTCAAGAGCACTGTTAAAAAATGATAAATATAGAGTGCCACCTAATGTAACAAGACAAAATTACCCCAGAAGCCTAAAATGAAGCTACCGCTTTAGCCACAAGTGGCAATTGAATAGGACATAGACATTACATCTGGGCAATTTAAGTGAGAGAACCACAGTGATCTTTCATTTCTACAAAGTGCAATTACACTTTTGGAGGGAAAAGGTGGTGTTTCTTTCTGTGACTGATATATTCATTCAGGTATTGAAGGAGAGCAATTTACACCTCTTTTGGGGAAGTTTAGTGTCAGTATCTTACTTTGCTTAAAGAGATGAAAAGCCTAGGAGGGAAAGAAATAAAGAAGATTGGTTTGAAAAGTCAACCTGCTCTTCTCAGAGTAAATCCTTTGGTTACTGAGATTTGGTGTAGTGCACTGTTCAGAGTACTAGCTGTAAACTGAAGTGGTTGATGTAGAACTATTTGGGATAGGGGAAGGCACTATGGGAGATGTGAGAAAGGGTTGCATTGAGTTACCATTACTTGATCTGCCATGATCACCACCTACATTCTGGTTTGCTAATGTTGCCTTTATGCAAAATACCAGAAATGGATTGGCTTTTATAAAGGGGGTTTATTTGGTTACAAAGTTACAGTCTGAAGGCCATGAAAATGTCCAAATGAAGGCATCAACAATAGGGTCACTTCGCTAAAGGATGGCCAATGGCATCAGGAAAACCTCTGTTAGCTGGGAAGGCACGTGGCTGGTGTCTGCTTATCCCAGGTTGTATTCAGCTTCACTCTCAGCTCCTGTGCATTCTTCAAAGTGTCAGTCTTGGCTGCAGCACCTCCTTCTCTCAAGTGAATGGGTGGGGTAACAACTCCATGGAAATTGTCCAAAGGTTTTCACCCACAGTTGATTGAGTCACATCTCCATGGAAACACTCAAAGGATTCCAACCTAATCAACACTAATACATCTGCCCCCACAAAATTGCATCAGAGAACATGGTGTTTTGGGGGACATAATACATCAAAACCGGCACAACCTACCTCTCCATAAGCAAAACCCAGCTGTATGAAAAAGGCTAACTGAATTACAGCCATAGCCAGAAACAATTTTATCTTATTAGTCCCTGCGGGCAAAATTTGTCTTCTCAAGTGTGCAGAAAGACTCTCTCATGTAAGACCCATATTGCATGCTTCTTTTCCATCCCCATTCCCAAGTGCAGAGAAATCTGTCTCAAGGCTATATAGAAGATGGGTATTTTATTGAATGACTGGGGACTTAATGCTAAGAAACCACCAGACTCTTATAGGGATCAAAGCCCTCATTGCCACCATGCTCATATACAATAGTTCACAAACACTAGTACTTAAATTGGCACATGGGTATATGGATTCCTGGAACTTGGTTTTTGTGTTCTTAACAAGCCTTCTTGGCAATGTTGATGTACCCTAAAGTATGTAAATTCAGTGGTTGTTAATCTGCAGTTCAGGGAAGAAAAATTTAGAGAGCCTTGATTTTTTTAAAATTAAAATATTCTTGTCCTGGATATTCCTATTCAGTAGATCTTGGATAAAATTCCATCAGTTGTACTTTGTAACAGCTCCTGAACTACCCAGCTTTTACCCAGCTCTGGTCTTACACTAACTGGCTCTTTAAACAGAAACTTTCAACACCCCTGCAGTTACTCATCCTACCCTGTATACACACTTTCTCCACAGGGAATCCAAAAATTTTCCTTCATAATTCTACCACTAACCAATTTTTCAAAGACTCAGGCTCTCCAGGCAACATCCCTACCTCCATAGCCACAGGGAAAAATCAGTCTCAGTGCCACATAATTTAAAGAACTACACTGCTTAAAATTTGCAACTGTTTTGAACATCCACAATGAGGTAGGAGGAGTTGGGTTACTCAGGGTTTGTTGTAATACATTTGTTTATCAAATTATAGCCCAGGCATACTCATTCTGACAGTTTGTTTGAAGTTTATGCATCTCCTAATGTAAATATATAATTTTTGCCACTATTGATGGGGATTTTAGCCTTTCAAAGTGGGAGAAAGATACCTCCAAGAATCCCATAATGATGGCACAGGAGAGTATACTGACAACACAAATGTACATTTATGTACATTCTTCATCTGCCTTGCAGCCTGATAAGTTTAGGTGTGCTATTTATATAAAATATTTATATAAATAAATATAAGTTTAGGTGTGCTATTTATATAAATATCTGTGTTCACATATTCAGGGAGGCTGTTGTAGAAGCAGATGTTTCTATCAGATCTATTTAACTGGCAACACAGCAGATCTGGCCTTTGTTGGGCAGTACAGCAATGTATCCAGATCTCTATTTTCCCATCATTGTTGCCAGTGTTGATTGTGGGTGACACAAGGAAGCAAGAGTTAATAAGTATGATCAGCATAATGTTTCTATTTACACCCCATCTACTGAAATTGGGCTTGTGGACATGAATTAGGCAGTTAATAATAGAAGGTAAAACTTATTGAGCCCTTACCATGTGCCATACATTTTAAAAGTGTTTTATGTGCATTTTTAAAATATCATTCTCATATTGTGAAGTAGGAATAACATTATCATTATCGTCTTCATCATTTGCATTTTACATATAAGGAAACTGAAGCACAGAGAGATGAAATAATTTGCTCACAATCAATCAGGCAGTCAGTGACAGACCAGACTTCCTACCCAGGCAATCTGGTTCCAGAGTGAGAGCTCTTAACTACCATGTTTACATCTTCCAAAGAAAGTCCATTATATGGAAATAGATTTGATTTTGTAATCAGGCTGGAACCTATTTCCAATGCTTCCGAGCTGAGTAATCTTCAGCAAGTTACTTCACCTCTTGTAGTCTCAATTTCCTCTTCTGTAAAATGAGGTTAACAAAAGTAGAGTCATATTATATTTGTGCATTTAACTTAGAAGCTGACTATAATATTCTAATATCCTGTCACCACAATAACATCGAGATGCAATTAACACTGTCTTGTGTAATATTTATACCAAACTGATCTATAACAAGTATTAAAGTTATAGAGGTCTAACATTAAAATAGTGTGGAATAAACAGTGAAGGTCACCAGGAAGACTTTGGAATTCTCTACCCACCATCTACAGATTTGATAGTTATCTTAAAGGTAGTATGATTTGAATTTTTTGATATCTGCATATGTATTTCCTCTTCTTCCTTGCCTCAGTTTTGCTCAGGGATTTTAATGTGCATAAGAATTTTCATACAGTGTTATATTCAAAAGTTATTTATACTGCTCTTTGTTGGAAATTTAAGAGATTTTAATGGGTAATTTTAACTCTACAATATTCACTTTTGCCTCAACTTTTAGAATCTGATAATAGTTGAACCTACTTTTATAGTACTTTTGTAGCACTCTACCTATTTCAGAGAGGTTCTGAACACTGATGTAACATTTATAAGTACATAATATCATTCTTGGCCATAGTAGAATTAAAAATGATCTAAAATATACATGTGAGTATGAATAGGGTGCAAAAATTTGTCATAGCATCATGATTTCATGGATAAGGACGTGAGGTCTAGGGACAGACACCCTGGGTCCATAGCCTTCTTTTTTACTTAGTCACCATGTGACTGGGACAATTTACTTTGTTTCCCTGTACCTAGTTACTTCCTCTATAAAAGTGGAAATAATAGTAGTACTTTAAGGCTATTAAAAGCATTAAATAACTTAATATATGAAAATATTTAGAACATGGCCCAGTAAGGAGCAAATGCTAATTATTATTAATATTAATGGAGAAAATAATTTTGCACTAGTTTTTGAGGAAAGCTACAGGCAGAAATTATTGGACGAAAAGAGAAGGGAGCCATTGCAGGATGATGGAAGGCACAGTGGCCAGACTGAACAAGGTGGGGTCTAACAGTGAGGGGCAATATTAAGTATAAGAATAGACAACCACACATTGCATTTCCAGGTTCTTTAGGGACAAGTCTCTTTGGATGTCAGAATTGTGTGCAACTCAGAGCAGACCTGTTTGCAGCAGCTTTCTAGATATTCAATATTTTTGTTTTTAATTAACTTAGTGATATTGCATCTTACAGTCAATGGTTATAATAGCACGTGTTTTCTTTCTAACTAGGTTATAAAAACATAATTTTCCATTTTACATGTTTTTTGGAACTCCTTGTGTGTGTAAAAATATGACTGCCTTAAAGCTCTGACTTTGGAAATTGTCTTTTTCTTTATGTACCCATAAATGGGAAAACATAGGTGTTCCTCCTCTGGCTTTAGGAATAATATGCAATTTGTTTAATAGTCTGAATTAAAATAATTAAATATATTTACAAGAGCTATTTTTGCTGCATGAGTAATCTTTGTGAAGTTCAATACATAAAGCACAACAAACTGTTAGTGGTCTAGGTATCTCTTTTCTGAAGCACTTTGTAAACACTAAAAACTGGGCATCACTTCTATGAAAAAAGGAATAAAATGCAATGTTTTCACATTCTATCCTGAGACGTAGGAAAGTCAGACCATCAACAGATTAAAAGGAAAACAGTTGCTTTTAGGGCTATTGATTCTAAGATGTAATATTACTAAAGAGTGCTAATTGCATTGCTAGTCCTTGTATTGGAAGGATAAATGATCTGCCAGAACTCTGACCTTTAAGAGCTCACTGTCTACTTGATGAGATGACACATTTATATACTAGGATTACACTGCAGGTTAGTATATGTTCCCTGCCAGGTGATGTAGTAGGGATTTGCCAGTGCTATAGAAATTCAGAGAAATGAAAGATCATTTAGAGTTTTGAGGTAATTAAGGAAAGCCACATGGTACAGGGCACTAAAGGATTAGTACATTCCATGATTATTGACTAATTTTATAGTTTAATGAGCAAATTACCTGATATTTTTTTTCCAGTGCATAAAGAGAGAAGAGTATTAGAAATCTGAGATATCCTTAACTCCAGAGAGGAAATAAATAGCTCTATATATTTTAGAGCAAGTGAGGAGTTGCCTCCCTGAAAATAACTTTATTTGGGGATGGAAGCCCCAGAAAGGAAATGGAAACTTGGTTACTTAAAATAACACTTAATAGTTAACTCATGTTTCTGCTGGACTCTCCTTCTGTACATGGATGACTGGGCTGACATGGTTGGCCTCATCCATATGTCTGCAATTGCTCATCAGCTAGAGACTGGATGATCCAGGATGACTTCACTCACACATCTGGAGGTTGACAGTCTTTTGGTTATGATATCTCAGTTCTCCTCCACATAGTCTCTTTTTCTCCAGCAGGCTTACCTGGGCATCCTTACATGGTGATTACTGGGTTGCCAAGAGCAGCAAGAAAGAGCAAGCTCCAAAGTATAAGCTCTTTTCTTGTGTCTCATTTGTGGCATATCTACTAATATGTTTGCTAAAACAGGTGACAGAACTAAGCCCAGATTTAAGTGGTGGAGAAAATGACTTAACTTTTTGATGAGAAGAACGTAAAAGACACCTTACAAAGGGCATTTGTAGACAGATGAAAATAATGTAACTAATTTTGCAATTTACCAAAGGGAGAATAGTAGTCTGATGCTTCAAAGGTTTAAGGGAAATGAGATTCATATCCCTTATGGTGCCTGATTCCATGAGATTGCCCAAACGGTTGTGCCAGCAGATAAGATTGGAAACTTCTAGAATACAGTGCTTTGAATGTGACAATAAACTTGAGTGAAGATGATTGAGTAGGAACCTGTGAAAGGAACCTATGGCTTGCACATCTTGATGATCCCCAGTGATCAAGTTTAGCAGAACTAAGTAAAATTTTCATCAGAGCTGCCAACCTTCACCATGTTGGACAAGGCATGATTCATGGAAATTAATAAATACTTTAGGATAGATTATAGAAAACCAGAGTTGAAGCAATATTGGGTGAATAAAAGGAGACTCTTGGGGGCACCCAAAATCCCTTGTGATTCTAAAACAGCCCTAAGAAGGCACTCCCCCACAAAATCCCAAATGACTCATCCTAAACTTTTCTTTAACTTTGATAAATGTTTCCTCAAACTGAATTTAATCTGGTTTAGAAAACATAAATACATAAATGTGTTTTTTCTTGCATTTTAGGAAAATTGGAAAAAAAATCATACCTACAAGTAGTAATCAACATAAAAGAGAAGAGTATTCCAAGAAGGGTTGATGGCATTAGAGGAGAGTAGGAGGAAGATGATGTGTGTGTGTGTGTGTGTGTGTGTGTGTGTGTGTGTGTGTGTGTATGGGGGAGAGGCAATAGCTGTAGTAAGGGAACTGGAAGTACCTGAGCAGAAAAGATGATGCATATTGGGAAAGAGGGAGAAAAGTAGGGTTAAATCATAAAAGACCTTGAATCCAACATCTGCAATTCAGCATCCTTAGGAAGTATAGTAGTCATGGCCTACATTCAGAATCTTCACCTTTCTGGCAATAAATCCAGTCTCAGTTGTAACCATTACTTTGGTTATTTATTCAGTGTCTACTATGGGCCAAAGACTATATAATTGCTGTATCTATCAAGCAGCATAATTTAGAGGGAAAGTGTGGGCTTAGAATCATACAGGGCTGATCTGTATTACTATCTCTGCTGCCTACTAACCATGATACATGGGCAATGTTTTTTTTTAATTCAGTTTTATTGAGATATATTCACATAACATGCAATCATCCATGGTGTACAATCAATTGTTCATAGTACCATCTTATAGTTGTGTATTTATCACTGAAATCTATTTTTGAACATTTTCCTTACACCAGAAAGATTCAGAATTAGAATAAAAAATAAAGATAAAAAAAGAACACCCAAATCACCCCCCCATACCACCCTATTTTTCATTTAGGTTTTGTCTCCATTTTTCTACTAATCCATCTATACACTGGATAAAGGGAGGGTGATCCACAGGGTTTTCACAATCACACTGTCACCCCTTGTAAACTACATTGTTATACAATTGTCTTCAAGAGTCAAGGCTACTGGGTTGGAGTTTGGTAGTTTCAGGTATTTACCTCTAGCTATTCCAATATATTAAAACCTAAAAAGTGTTATCTATATAGTGTGTAAGAATGTCCACCAGAGTGACCTCTCAGCTCCATTTGAAAGCTCTCAGCCACTGAAGCTTTATTTCATTTCATTTTGCATCCTCCTTTTGGTCAAGAAGATGTTCTTAATCCTATGATGCCGGGGCCAGGCTCATCTCTGGGAGTCTTATCCCATCTTGCCAGGGAGATTTACACCCTGGGAGTCAGGTCCCACATAGTGGGGAGGGCAGTAAGATCACCTGCCAAGGTGGCTTAGCTAGAGAGAGAGGGCCACATCTAAGCAACAGAGAGACATTCAGGGGGAGACTCTTAGGCACAATTATAAGCAGGTTTAGCCTCTCCTTGCAGCAACAAGCTTCACAGGGGCCAGCCCCAAAACAGAGGGCTCAGCACATCAAGTCTTCAGTCCCCAATGTTCATGAGAACATCAGCAACAATCCAGGTAAGGAAGTCCAACACCTCTGCATTCTCCCCCAACTTTTCAGGGGGTTGGGCAACATTTTTAATCTCTTTAAGCCACACATTCCTCCTCTGAATAGTAGGAGAAGGGGTAATAATAGTACATATCTCATAGGCTGTAATGATTAAAATGTACATAAAGCATTTATCATGGGAACTGACTACAGGTGTTTAATATTTGAGCTAGACAAGAATTAAGATAGTTTCTTTTCCTGTCCATATTATTCTACCTACATGAGTCCAGGTTTACATTATTTCTCACCTTAATAATCATTTCAGGAATTCAGACTAAGGAAGAGACTCATATAGCCAGCAACATCTCAGATTTTATTTGTGTTCATCTCCCGTGGAGAAAAGAGAGGGTTAAGAAAACATTTCTTGGGAGTATATTTCTGCTCAAAACCATGAGGCTTTTGAGATAGGTTTTCAAAGACAATTTGGTTCATGCCCTTGAAAGAGTTAATGAAATATGCTAATTTGAGATAAATAGTTCTGCTATGAATTCTTGATAAGAAAACATCTGCTTGGCTCACTTTCTTTTCTTTGTGGCAAGCAAGTCAAGGTTAAAGACAATAAGATACGATAAGGTGTGAGATGCTGCCTTGAAGAAAACAATTTAAAATAACTAATTGTTTCTCATGTCAAGCTCTAGGGGCCACAGAAATTATGGTTAGGTCATGTCAGGTAAATAAAGATGACTCCTAGAGTTCTAGTGAGTAAAACCCAGATAATGTGGACAAAGGTTAAAAGACCATGACTAGAACTCTGACTAGTTAAGCAGAGCTGGAAAAGATCGTGTTTTCTTGAATTAAACCACTGTAGTTCAATGAGGGAGCTTGTTTCCAACTCTGGTTCGTAGCCCAAAGTTGATCTCATTCATGGAAATATGTCAAAAAACTTAAGACCAGGTATTAATTTCTTTTTTCTGTCTCTTATTCTTCCATTTGTCTCCCTGTCCCACCCCTATCCTATTCTCTTTCTCCATCACTAATACAAACTTTTTCAGAGAATGCTGGGGAAGAGAAAGCAGCCAAGAAAAATATAATTTTTTTTTCTTTCCTTTCATTTAAACTGCTAGTCAAGAACCTGAGAGCAGGCAAAAGATGTGTTTATACAGAAACAGAAACTAGAGTTTTGATTTTAGGTCTTCCTGGTTCAACGCAATCATACCAATTAGAAAAATATTCCATGTCCTCAATTGTTATACAGAAAAACTATGGTGAACTGAGTTGCTTATATGTGTTGCCCCTGATTAGCTATGCCTGTGGCATGAAAACAGTTTATATGTAGGGAAAGAGAACAAAAAAGAGGAAGTGCAATGGTTTGGTCATTGCTACTTTCATTTTTTTAAAATAGCAGCCATCATTTGATTGACATTTGGATAAATACAGGCTTCATATGAGTTATCTCTTGATTTCTAACGAGAGATAAAAAGTTAAGCTGAATAATACATGACCCTGCTTCAAAGAAGCAATAATGTCCAATATAGGGCTTAAGGCAAAAGGGAAAAAGAAGGTAATAATAGTTCCCACCCTCAGACCAAATGATTTCCACTTAAACAGGAAGAGAGCACCCTCACACATCTGTCATACTGAACTATGGAGGAGGAGAGATAACAGGATAGAAAGTCCAAGGAAGCAAGGATGGAAGGGAGGTAGGAATTGAGGAAAGAAAGAAAGGAAAGAAAGAGAAGGCTTGGGAAGAAAATGGACATGTAGCAGAGGTGCTAAAAAAACAAGGAAGAAATATGAAACATCAAGTAAAGAAGGAAGGGAAAAGTGAATTATTCTACAGTGATTTGCATCATTTAATCATAGTAGAGTGATAATCAAGCATCTTTGTATCATGATCAATTTTTTAAAATGATGTACGTGTACTTAAGAATAATGTAAATTATTTGGTGTAAAAATTGAGCTTATAAATTGTATCTTTTCAGATACATCTTTTATTTTGTGTATTGTTTCTCTATTTGACATAAGTTTTTGAGAGGGTTGTGTTAAAATCTCCAATTAAGGTTGTTAATTTACCAATTTCTGTCAGCACTCCTCTCATTTGTTTTATTTTGGAGCTACATTGTTTGATACATATATACTGTTTTCTTTTAATTTTTTAATTACAGAAGTTATAGGTTTCCAGAAAAAATCCTGTAAAAAAAATGCAGTGTTCCAATCTACACCATCCTCAATATTAACCCTGTACATTAGAGTGGTACCTTTGTTACAATTACTGAAAGAATATTATAATTGTAGTATAGTACATTTTTATATAGTTCATTGTTTGCACACTGTTCACTGTGTTGTACAGTCTTGTTTTATCTTTTTTATTTTAATTCTAGTAACATACATACATACTAAAATTTTGTCTTTTAACCCCCTTCACGTATATAATTCAGTTCTGTTAATTGCACTCACAATGTTGTGCTAGCATTACCACCATCCATTTCCAAAAATTTACAATCAACCCAAATAGAAATCCTGTACAAATTAAGCATTAACTCTCTATTCCTATCCCCAGCCCAGCCCCTAGCAACCTTTATCATAGATTCTAACTCTGAGTTTGCTTAAATATTCTAACTCTGTGAGTTTGCTTATTCTAATTATTTCTTATTGGTCAGATCATACAATATTAGTCCCTCTGTGTCTGGCTTATTTCTCTCAACATACTTTCTTCAAGATTCATCCATGTTTTCACATGTGTCAGGACTTCATTCCTTTTTGTGGCTGAAAAATATTCCATTGTATGTATACACCAGATTTTATTTATCCATCCATTGTTTGATGGACACTTGGGTTGCTTCCATCTTCTGGCAATTGTGAATAATGCCACTGTAACCATCAGTGTGTAAATATCTGTTTGAATCCCTGTTTTCAATTATTTTGGATTTATACTTAGTAGTGGGATTGTCAGGTCATATGATATTTCTATGCTTAGCTTTCTGAGGAACTACCAAATTGTCTTCCACAACAGATGCATGATTTTACATTGCTACCAGCAGTGAATGATTGCTCCTATCTCTGTACTCTCTCCAATACTTGCTACCATCATTTTTTTTAATATCATCCATTTTAATAGGTGTCAAATGATATCTCATGGTCATTTTGATTTGCATTTCTGTGATGGCTAATGATATTGAGGATCTTTGGTCATTTGTATACATTCTTCGGAAAGATATTGTGCCAGTTTGGATATATTATATCCCCCATAAAGCCATGATCTTTTAATCCAATCTTGCAAGATATTTGGATTAGGTTGTTTCCATGGAGATGTGACTCACCCAACTGTAAGTCATACTTTTGATTAGTTTATTTCCATGGATGTGTGGCCTCACCCATTCAGCATGGGTCTTAATTAGTTTACTGGAGTACTTTAAAAAGAGTCATCACAGACCCAGACTGCTGCAGCTGGGGAGAGTTATTTTGGAGACAGCCATTGATAGCAGACTTTTGCTAGCCCAGAGTTTGCCTGGTAGAAACTAAGAGAACATCCCCAGATGCTTAGAGAGAAAAATCCTGGGAGAAAGTGATCTTGAAACCAGAAACTCAGAGCAGATGCCAGCCATGTGTCTTCCCAGCTTACAGAAGTTTTCCAGACACCATTGGCTCTCCTTCAGTGAAGATACCCTGCTGCTGGTGCCTTTGTTTGGACACTTCTATGGTCTTTGGACTGTAACTTTGTAATCAAATAAATCCCCTTATAAAAGCCAATCCATTTATGGTATTTTGCATAACAACAGCATTAGCAAACCAGGACAGATGCCTACTCAAGTTTTTTTCTCCATCTTTCAGTTGGGTTATTAGGCTTTTTGTTGCTAAGATGGAGGATTTTTTTTAATATATTCTGAATATTAAGCATTTATTGGCTATGTGGTTTCCAAATATTTTCCCCCATTGTGTATGTGGTTTTGGTAATTTCATGAAAAAATACTTTGAGGAACAATGTTTTTTTTACTGTTGATAAGGTCTCATTAATCTGTTTTTTTTTTCTTTTGTTGCTTGTTCTTTTGGTGTAAAGTCTAAGAAACTATTGCTTAACACAAGGTCCTGAAGATGCTTTCTTACGTTTTCTTCTAGGAGTTTGATAGTTTTACCTCTTATTTTGAGGACTATATTCCATTTTGAATTGATTTTTTTATATGGTGTGAGGCAGGCATCCTGCATCTTTTTATCTGCAAATGGAGATCCAGTTTTTCCAGCACCATTTGTTGAACAGCCAATTCTTTCCCAATTGGGTGGTCCTTATCTCTTGTCAAAAATCAATTGGCCATAAACATGAGGGTTAATTTCTGAGCTCTCAGTTCAGTTCTGTTGGTCTACATGGCTGTTCTTGTGACAGTACCATGCTGTTTTGATTACTCTGGCCTTGTAATAAGTTTTAAGATCAGGAAATCTGAGTCCTCCAACTTTATTCTTCTTCTTCAAGATATCTTTATCTATTCAGGTCCCCTTAACCTCCCATATAAATGTGACAACTGGCTTTTCCATTTCTCCAAAGAAGATTGTTGGAATTTTTCCTGGGATTGAATTGAATCTCTAAATATCTTTGGTACATTGGCATCTTAATGATATTTAGTTTTCCTATCCAAGAACAGGGAATTACCTTCCAATTATTTAGGAGTTCTTAGATTTCTTTTAGCAATGTTTGCTAGTATTGTATGTACAGTTATTTTACATCCTGGGATATATTTATTCCTAGATATTTTATTCTTTTATTTGCTATTGTGAATGGAATTTTTTTCTTGATTCCTTCTTCTGATTGTTCATTGATTTTGTATAGAAACACTACTGATTTGGGGGTATTTTCTTGCACCCTGCCTCTTTGCTAAATTCATTTATTAGTGCTAGGATCTTTGTTGTGGATGTTTCAGGATTTTCTTTATGTAGGATTGTATCATCTACAAATAGGGAAAGCTTTATTTCTTCCTTTCCAATTTGAATAACTTTTATTTCTTTCTCTTGACTAATTGCTCTGGTAAGAAATTCCAGTAAAATTTTGAATAACAGTGTGGCAGTGCACATCTTTGCCTTGTTCATGATCTTAGAGTGAAAGCTTTAATGCTTCCATTAAGTAGGAGGCTGACTGTAGGCTCTTCATGTGTGTCCTTTATCATGATGAGGAAAATCCCTTCTATATCTAGTGTTCTAAGTGTTTTTTATCAAAAATGGTGCTAGATTTTGTCAGTTGTCTTTTCTGCATCAATGGAGTAGATCAGGAGTTATTTTATTTCATTCCGTTTATGTGGTGGGTTATGTTAATTGATTTTAATATGTTGAACTACACTTCATACCAATGATAAAACCCACTTGATAAGGATGTATAATTGTTTTAGTATGCTCTTCAATTTTGTTTGCCAGTATTTTGTTGAGGATTTTTGCATCTATATTCATAAGGAATATTGGTCTTTACTTTTCTTTCCTTATGGGTATCTTATCTGGCATTGGTAGGGGGGTGAATTTGGCCCCAAAGAATGAATTAGGGAGTGTTCCTTCCCCCCTCAATTTCATGGAAGTTTTTTTCCCCAGAAATGGTGTTATATCTTCTTGGAATGATTGGTGGAATTCCCCTGTGAAGTTATTAGGTCCTGGGCTTTTCTTTATTGTGAGGTTTTTGGTTACTGATTCAATCTCTGTACTAATACTTGGTCTGTTGAGATCTGTTTTTTTCCTGAGTTACTGTAGGTAGTTTGTATGTTTCTAAGAATTTGTCCAATTCATCTAGATTATCTAATTTATTAGAAGACAGTTGTTTATAGTATCCTCCTTATTTCTGCAGGCTCAGTAGTAATATCCCCCCTTTTCATTCCTAACTTTAGTCATGTGTATCCTCTCACTTTTTTTTCTTTATCAGTCTAGATAATATTTTGTCAATTACATTGAACTTTTCAAAAAAATCAACTTTTGGACTTTCTAGTATCTATATTGTTTATTTGTTTTCTATTTCATTTATTTTCACCCTAATCTTTGTTATTTCCTTCCTTCTGCTAGCTTTGGATTTAGTTTCCTCTTAATTTTCTAGTTCTTCAAGTTTTGACATTTAGGTCTCTTATTTAAAACTTTCTTAGTTTTCAATGTAAACACTTAGAGATATAAATTTTCCTCTCTGCACTGTCTTTGCTGCATCCCTTATGTTTTTGCATGTTGTACCTTCATTTTCATTGACCTCAAGATAATTCTCAATTTCACTTCTGATTTCATCTTTAACCTAATTGTTGTTTAAGAGTATGTTGTTTAATTTTCCACATACTGTATATTTTCAATTTCTGCCTCTGTTATTGATTTCCAGCTTCCTTCCATTGTTATTGGAGAATATATATTGTATGATTTTAGTATTTTTGAATTTATTGAAATTTGTTTTGTGATCCAAAATATTGTCTATCCTGGAGAATGGTCCATGTGCACTTAAGATGAATGTGTATTCTGTTTTTGTTCAGTGAGGTGTTCTATGTATTTCTGTTAGGTCTGGTAGATTTAGACTATCAATAAAGTCTTTCACTTCCTTGTTGACTTTCTGACTACATGCCCTATCCATTATTGTCAGGGTTGTATTAAAGGATCCTACTATTAATATGAAACTATCATTTTCTCCCATCAAATCAGTCTGTATTTGCTTTATGTTTTGTGGCTCTACCGATAGTTGCATATATATTTATTTATAAATGTTACATCTTCTTGTTGAATTGTCCCCTTTATCTGTTATAATTAGCATCATTGTCTCTCAACTGCTTTTGACTTAAAGTCTACTTTTTTCCTATATTAGTATAGCCAAATCTGCTGTTTTTTTCCATCCTTTCACATTCAATCTGCTTGTATCTTTCACTTTAAGTTGAGTCACTCGCTGTCAGCATATATTAGGGTCATGGTTTTTTATCCATTCTGTGAAACTCCCTTTTGAATCAAACATTTAATCCATTTACATTTAAAGTCAGTACTGATAATACAGGGCTTTCTTCTGCCATTTTGCTATTTAGCCTTAGTAAGTCATAAGTGTTTTCTCCCTTACTTTCGTTAATGTCTAAATTGTAACTATTTGATTTTTTGTGTTGTACCATATTGAGAACCTTCTAATTTCTCTCTGTATATTATTTTTTTTAAGAATTTTCCTTGTTGTTACCATGGAGTTAAAATTTAACATCCTAAATATACAATAATCATATTTGGTTTGCAATCAAGTTCAATAGCATGCAACATAAACTTTTCCTATAACTCTGTCCTCCACCTTTTGCTTTACCTGTTAGCACTTATATCACTGTACATTATATGTCCCAAAACATAGATGTATCATTATGTTTTATGCATTTACATTTTACCACTTGTAAGATGTAATAAGTGAAGTTACATACTACACAGTACACTACAACAGTAACAGAATTTATAATTACCCAAATGGTAACTTTTATTTCTTTAGGCCACCTGGAACCACTGTCTAGTGTCCTTTCCTTTCATTTTGAAGATCTCCCTTTAGCACTACATGTAGGGAAGGTCTAGTCATGATGAGCTCCCTCAGCATTTCTATCTGAGAATATTTTAATGTCTCCATCATTTTTGAAAGAAAGTCTTGGATATATAATTCTTGGCTAACAGTTATTTACTTTCAGTAATTTATGTATTTTAACCAACTGCCTTCTTGCTGCCATGGTGTCTCATGAGAAATTTGGACTCAGTCTAATTGGAACTCCCTTGCATGTCATATGTTGTTTTCCTCTTGCAGGTTTCAGAACTCTCTCCTTATCTTTTGCATCTGATAGTGTGATTAATATATGATGGGGTATATTTTTCTTCACGTGTATCCTGCTGGTGTTCTCTGGTCTTCTTGGATGTAAATATTCATGTCTTTTGCTAAGTTTGGAAGGTTCCCTGTCATTATGTCTTTGGCTATTCGCTCTTACCCTTTTTTCTTCTCCTTTTGGGAGTCACGTAATGCATATTTTGGTACACTTGATTGTGTCCCAAGCTGTGTTAGGCTATTTTCACTGTTACTATTTTTTTTCCTTTCTGTTCTCCAATCTGCCTCATTTCAATTGTTTTGTGCTCGAGTTCATTGATTATTTCTTCTGTCAGCTACAATTTGCTCTTGAAACCCTCCTGGGAATTTTTCATTTCAGTTATTGTGGTCTTCAACTCCAATAATCCTGCTTGTTTCCTCTTTAAAATGTCTATTTCTTTACTAAGACTCCCATATTGTGTATTCATTGTTTTCCTGATATCCTTTAGATCTTTCTCTGAATTTTCCTTCATTTCCTTGAGCATATTTTTTAATTTAATTTTATTGAGATTGTTCACATTCCATACAATTAAACAAAGATCCAAAGTGTACAATTAATTGTCCAGGGTACCATCATACAAGCTGTATGCTGAGGGAAATGCTGAGGGAGCTCATCATGACTAGACCTTCCCTACAAGTAGTGCTAAAGGGAGATCTTCAAAATGAAAGGAAAGGACACTATTGTGTGCATTCATCAACACAATTAATTTATTTTTCAATTTTTAGAACATTTTCATTACTCCAGAAAAGAGATAAGGCAAAAAAAAAAAGAAAAAAAAAAAAGAAAAGAAAACTCAACTCCTCCTATACCTCTAACTGCCCCCTCCATTATTAACTCATAGTATTGGTATATTACATTTCTTACTGTTGATGAAAGAATGTTAAATTACTACTAACAATAGCACATAGTTTGAATTGGGCATATTTATTCCTATATACCCCTCTATTATTACCTTCTAGTTATAGTGCCATACATTTGTTCTAGTTCATGAAAG